>NC_079895.1:10313944-10587449 GCF_024868665.1 Triplophysa rosa
TCATTGTGCGGGTACCAATGTGTCCCTTAATGAATATTCTGACAATTTCCAAGTATTGTCCTTGACAGACTGAATGTATGTGAACAGCACAGCATGTTGAGGTTGTAAAATTATATTAATAGAACTGTAATTATACTGGAGCACTTTTTATATTTCACTGCTGTAGTTTATTATGCTCGGCATAATAAAATAATACTTGAGGACCAATAAACTGAATTCTCTGTATAACTGCTATAGTGACATACAGCTTACAATGAGCAATACAACCTATAGCCTGAAGTCTTAAAAGTGTTTAAAATATGGTGATTTAAACTGGATAAAAACACCTTAATTAAGTCTCATGTGAATTGATTACACTTCAATTGAAGGGATTGATAGACTTCATAGCTTTACAGTAGCAATTAATCCACAGGTTTATGGTTTAACATAATTGTCATTCCTAGAAAACACAACAACATGCACTCAAAATAATGACTTGCATGTTTCTGTTTTACTCTCCTTTAAAGGGATAGTTCACCAAAAATGAAAATTTCTGTCATCATTTACTCACTCGCTTGTGATTTCAAACCTGTACACATTTCTTTTGCAGAACACAAAAGAAGATATTTTGAAGAAATTGGTAACCGAACTGCACCAGCACCCATTCACTTCTATTGTATAAACACAGCAGTTCCATCGAATAATGGAATGCATAGTCGATATAAAAAACTGGATGAGTAACAACTTTTTATTACTGAACTCGGACAAAACGGAAGTGTTACTTATTGGACCGAAAACTGCTATAAGTAACAACCAAGAATACTGTTTAACTATTGACGGATGTTCCATAAAACCCTCGTCGTCAGCAAAGAATCTTGGCGTTCTATTCGATAGTAATCTGTCATTTGAGAGCCACGTCGCCAACACCTGTAAAATTGCGTTTTTCCATCTTAAGAATATATCTAAACTACGTCATATGCTGTCAATGTCAGATGCAGAGAAGTTAATTCATGCATTCATGACATCAAGACTAGACTACTGTAATGCACTGTTAGGTGGTTGCCCTGCAGGCTTATTACAAAAACTCCAATTGGTCCAAAACGCGGCAGCTCGAGTTCTTACACGTACAAAAAAGTATGAACATATTAGCCCGGTTCTGTCAACCTTGCACTGGTTACCTATAAAGCATCGCGTTAACTTTAAAATCTTGCTTATTACCTATAAAGCCTTACATGGTTTAGCTCCTCAGTACTTGAATGAACTCCTTTTGTATTACAGTCCTTCACGTGCATTACGCTCTCAGGCGTCCTGTCAGTTGGTAATACCTAGAATTTCAAAATCAAGTGCAGGTGGTAGATCCTTTTCCTATCTAGCGCCTAAACTTTGGAATAGTCTTCCCTGCACTGTCCGGGAGGCAGACACACTCTGTCAGTTTAAATCTAGACTAAAGACGCATCTTTTTAATCTTGCATACACTACTCTTCCATAATATAAATCTTCAGAGGGTTTAGGCTGCATTAGTTAGATCAACCGGAACCAAAAACACAACTGATGTACTTGTTGCATCAAAGAGTACAGAACAGTACTCTACTCTCAGCCAGTCTTGTCTCATTGTTCCAAGGTTACCACAGCGAGCAGGATGCAGTTCATGGCCTGACCTGATGGTAGAGCGGAGAATGGGAAGTGGGGACCTGACAAGAGCTGAGATGATAGAGCTGGATAAAGAAGGACGCGGTCTCTTGACATGTCTTCACCACAAAACTTCAAATGCTATTAGATTATTAATGATAATCTTAAACTACAATTTATTTTATTATTAAGTTTATTTATTTTATTTAGCCTTGTTGTGCAAGTTCTCTGGAGCTTGTGCAGAGGCAGCAGCTTTTGCCAGAGGGGAACTGGAATCCCCTGGTTGGGCCTGGGTTCTCCTGAGGTTTTTTTTCTCGATTAGAGTTTTGGGTTCCTCGCCACCGTTTGCATACTGTTTTTGCACTATCTGCCTGACCGGGGGGGCTGCTTTAGAATCTTAAAGTTTTACTTAATTAATATTGCATATAGGAATTTATTATCTGTTATATTTGACCTGTGCTTCTCTCTCCTTTATCCTAAATGTGTGCTCTCACTGAGCGTGTGTGTGTGTGCGTACTTGTCTGTGTACGTACGTGTGTGTGTGTGTGTGTTGTGTGTGTGTGCGTGCGCATCCGTGTGTGTGTGTGTCTCTGTGTCTGTGTGTGTTGGTGCGTGTTCTGTGTGTGGAGTGTTTTGTGTGTGGGTGTGTCTGTCTTCTGTGTTTTCAACCTTTTCTTGTTTTTGCAGGTACAACTTTGATTGTTTTGCTTGTAGTCAATGTGTCTCATGTGCAGCTGCTTTGTAACAATGAAAATTTTAAAAGCGCTATATAAATAAAGTTGAGTTGAATTGAGTATAACACAAAACCAACGCAAGTGAATGGGTGCTGTTTAAGAACATTTTTCAGTTTTGTGTTGTGCGGAAGAAAGTCATGCAGGTTTGAAATGACAAGAGGGTGAGTAAATAATGACAGAATTTTCATTTTTGGGTGAACTACCGCTTTTAGAAGATATCACTCCACAGCATCCATCTTTTTTGTTATAAGCACAGAACATGTACTGTATGCCTGAAAAAATTAAAGTATTAAATGCACGTATCACAGAAATGTATTACTAATACTTTAAGGACAAATGGGTAAATCTAGCAACACCTGCAGCACATTTGGGGGTTACCTCATTTAAAAGCAATTTGCTACTACACACACAGTAAACAAAATTGTCGTTAAAGCGGAGGTAACATGCTATTTCAAGCACTCTGACTTCAATACACTGTTAAAGGTGCTTAACATGGTCAACTTGTCAAACAACGAGTTGAATGTATGACGTAGTATTTCTGTGCTCGATTCACTCCGCCAGGCTTGGTACAGGTTTCGGAAAGTTTTTTTTTCGAACATGGATTCCCACTTCGTAAAAAGGGTTCCTGGTACCTTATTGGACAATTCTCCCGGAAAAGCACACCCACGCATCATCCAGTGAGCGAAAGAGCGAGAGAAAGAGCACGCCCACGTGCGAGCGTGAGAGAAAGAGCACGCCCACACATCAACCAGCCTGCATGAGAAAGAGCACGCCCATCAATGTCACTTCGCGCGGCTGACAGAAGTTTAGCTGTGTTTGTTTGCTCACTGCATTTCGGTGATGAATGTTATATAAACGGTGGATATAACGCTGGATTTGGAGATTGTTTGAAACTGATAGATGGCGCGGTCCCAGCAGCGCTAAAAGATGCTGGACATAAACTGTCTGCACGCGGTAAGTCAAACTTAGTCATATGTCTGTGTTTTGTTGGCAATCGGCGTGTATGTGCATAATGTGAACAACACCAACTTATAGTGAATCAATGCGATGATGTATTGTGTGCTCGTGCTGTAGTAGCACAAACTGCGTGTGTTACCTCATCTTAAAGTACACACATTTACATACCTGCCCAAATGAGGACATACCATAGACTTCTATTGTTATCATGTATATTTAAAACCTTTCAAAAGGTAAAAGTCATTATTAGAACTATAGCATTAAAACCAGCAATTTCTATAAGTACAGTCTATATTTGCACTTAGTCCATGTAAATTGGTGTGTTTAAGCATACTGTAATATAAATATTTACTGAAATAATTATAAATGAATATAAGATATATATAAATAAAAAAAGTTGAATAACTATACTGGAGAGCAATGAAGAGTCTAAACAGAGGGGACATTAGGGGATCAATGACTGATTGCCATTCATCTGTTAACCTGAAAGAGCTTGCTTGATTCTTCCTTCTCTGGAGGTGAGCATATGGACAGTGCATCTGTTTTTGTGGAGAATCGAGTGATTCTGCATCGAGTAGAAAGCTGGGATTCTGTCCAACACAAGAGTGAGTTGTCCCCACTTGATATACGCTGTATGCTTTCCAGACTGAACGTTTGACCATTTAAACGTAATTACTCGCAAGCGTTGAAATCATCCTTTTTCGCTTGAAGCGGTTTATTTTGCTGGGGATATGCAAATTCAGGAGGTACTGACAATATGCTGCTTGTTTCCTAGTTTGGCCACATGCTATTTTTGTTGCAGGTATGTTTTTGCAATCTACGAAGCGCTTCATGTTTTGCTTGAAAACATCACGTGTTTGTCCAAACAAACACTGAGAGGAAAACAGCGAATGAGCAAAGTTTGGAAATCAAAAGTCCCCCTGAAACTATAAGAGCATTTAGTAAAAACTACAGCTTTCAGCTCCACCCACTGGTAAGACATGTACCACGCAATAAAACTTTAAACTGTAGATCATCTCCAAAATGATATTCTCACACGCCGTATTTTGACAACAATAAACCTGCTTTAATGTCTGACTAACTTTCCCATCTCGCTCACCCCATCCCAAACCATTCATTCAATCATCTGCAATGTTGATCACACATCAGTCATAAAAAACAACTGCTGCAAAAGCAATCTATAACTGAACCTGAAGAGGCGAATGGAAATCCCATTCCTGGGAGCTCTAAAACAAACAATGGCCATGTGTGGAGCGAGTGCTATCAGCAACCTCTATCCTGAGAGGACAAGGTTAACATCAGCACTCTGCCAATCGTTGCACCCAAAATAACAATCGCACCGAACAACACAATCAAAGCGTCGCCGCGTTCCCTCATTGTTTAATTTTCTGCTTTTTATCGGAGATATCTCCCAGCGTGTTCTTATCTTTGACCCTCAGCTTGTAGCTTTGTGGCAGCTTCCCTTTTAGATGGCTGATGACCTTGGGAGGGATGTCATTAAACCCTGACCCATTTGATGATCCCCTCATGTGGAATACATATGCCGAACGGGAGCCGCTTTCACGCAGCGGGGGTGACGTGAAATACTTCGAGAAATATGACTTGACACACTTTATCAAATGGGGAAAGATGAAGACAAAACAGATGCCGGTGCTGTCGTAAGCAATCTGGCCGTGATTGAATAAAAGTGTCAAGAAAAGGGCCGCTTGACGGTCTTTTGTTCTCTCCCATCCAGGTTGATGTTAGTTTGAGCTGTCAGGAGGGAATCACAGCTGTGTGATTTATCAATACTCCAGTGACCTTGTAGCCGGAGGAGGATGAGAGCACAGCGCCCCCCGTTTGAAATCTTGCTGAATGCCCGTTTTGGGTGTACGTGGCAGGTGGCATATTGAATGAAAGGGAATTTGCTAAAAAAAATATCCCTCTGTAAGTAAGTAAAATGAAATTCATATACATATACTGTAGGTTTAATCAAAAATGCAATGTTTCCTACATTGATTTCTTTTAAATTACAGCACAATGTGTATTATGCTAAAATAAAGAAAAATGAAGATATGACAAAGTAGAAAAGAGAAAAAAAACGTGCATTCAGTGCAATGAACATGGATAAAGTCAGTGATAAGTCGCTGCTATTGCTATGTTTTTAAACTTCTTACATCAAGTTATTTCCTTTGAAATTCCTGACATCCTCTTCATTAAAGGCAACATGTTTCTTCATTTTTTCTTCCAAAGGACAAGCATTGTTGTGATGAACCAGATGTTATATCACAGGATGGCACATTCATTACTCCCATAAACCCATCTGTGAAATAGATTTTTATGCTAATTATTTCAGGGATCTGCATAAATAAAGTCCTAATTAATAGCTCTGAACAAACCTCTGGACTCTTTGAAACTAAAGTGTTCTCAATTATGAAGGTAAAGGTAAGGTTCCCCCCAGGTAAAACTCAACAAATTGTAAATGATCAAGAAACATGTACTCAAAAAAATGAACTGTCGCTGCTGTTAGTTTTACTTAACCCATCCTTGTTCACAGTACATAAAGAATGCAAGTAACTGAATTAACGTAAATGAACTATGTTATTTATACAAAATTTTTGGATCTGTCAGCTTTACTTAACAACACTGTAAACCCGAATAAGTTGGGAAAACTCAAAAAATTTGAGGTAATCAGTTACATCAAATTTTTGGAGTTATGATGTTCCCAATTTTAAGTAAGCAAAACTAGTAAGTTTTGAGTTTGTTGTACTGTTGTTGACGCCTTTTAATTTTGAACAATTTTAAGTAAGCAAAACTAGTCAGTTTTGAGTTTGTTGTACTGTTGTTGACTCCTTTTAATTTTGAACAATTTTAAGTAAGCAAAACTAGTCAGTTTTGAGTTTGTTGTACTGTTGTTGACTCCTTTTAATTTTGAACATTTAGCAAAGTAACTTTTTTTATTTACAGCTAAATAAATGAAAGGTCTTAAGACAACCTAAACAGTTCAGCTGCATCAACAATTAACAAACAGCCTTCACAGAGAGTGACGCAACACACACACGATTGCTATTGCACCTCCCACAACCTAAGCATAAGCACCACTCTTCTGAACGATGGTAACCCCAAAAGTCAAAAATACAACAAACTCTTCTAAATATCCAAGATAATTGAACATTCATCATTAACAAGGCTTTTTCCTTTCTAAAAACTCATAAAATAACACTTCATTTCAAAATTTACTTTCCTAATGCAGTCTCACGCAAAGCATGCTGGGAACTGAATTTCATTCTCAACAAATCATCTTGAATTAACTTGTTGAAATTAAGTTAAACTAACTCAAAAGTAAGAATTAGTTACAGGAACTCAAAACATTTAAGTTAGGAATTTTTTTATATAAAATTAAGTTTACACTACTTAAACTGTTTAATTTCTTTGAACATTCGGGTTTACAGTGAAGTGTTTGACTGGTCAACTTAACATTCTTGAGTAGAACGCAAAACCCTATAATATTGGACCTATTGTTGAGTTTACTTAATATAAACAAGTTAATTCAACATGACTGGTTGAGGGGGATTTTCAGTTCCCAGCATGCTTTGCGTGAGACTGCATTTAGGCAGTACATTTCTAAATTTAGTGTTATTTTAAGTGTTTTTCCAGTAAAGAAAAAATACTTGTTTGTGCTTAATGTTCATTTATCTTTGAGGTTTAAAAGAGTTTGTTGTATTTTTTAGTTTTAGGCTTGCCATTGTTTTGAAGAGTGGTACATATGCTATAGGCTGTGAGAGGTTTATGCACACCTACTGCATCATTCAATGTGTTTTAACTGTGCTAATGCCATTACTAAGATGCCTCTCATCTGATTTGCTCTTTGTGTTTTGACTTCCATGCAGTAAATCTGTATATAATTTATGTATGACAACAAAAAGTACCATTGCATTAAATATTCAATTAAATACTGAATTTAATTAACTTAAAATTATTAATCGGAAATGTTTGGATATACTCAAAAAAGTTTTGTCAACATTACTTAAATTTATTTTGTTCACACAACTAAAGTGTTATTTGTTCAAATTACTTAATATTGTTGCGTGGAACCACTTGACACAGCCTTTTTAAGTAAATTCAACAAATCAATTTTTTGAGTGTGGAGAGTTTTGTTCTCCAGACTAACCTGTGGTGGAATTAAAAAAAAGAAATGTAATCATTTCTGATTGAACGGCTATTGGATCTAGATCAATGCTCTCATTATGTACGTGAAATACTAAGCCGCATGTTTAAAAAGGAGTAATGCATTAATGATTTCACCATGTTATTATTGCTTCAAATGACTGATAAAAATGCCAGTGTTAATGTCATCTGTCTATGCTAACTTTTATTTACAGTGATGTTAAAAATAAACTGTACTGTAAACTGTATAAATTTACAATTCAAGTATTAGCCACTTAATTTATAAATATACTTATTTATAAATGATTAAAAGTTATTGGCACTAAAAATGGCAATGAAAAGCACATTTATAATCTATAAGAAAATGTATGTCATTCTTTTGTTTGAAAATGCCATATTATGAATTTTTATTGTGTTATCAAATCCAAAAACATTACCGCACTGTATGTACTGCACTCAAAAAAAAGGATTTGTTGGATTCACATTAGAGATGCACCGATATGCAAATTTTGGCCGATAACGATAACCGATCATTCTTGAACATTGTAAGCCGATAACCGATATATTGGCCGATATACCGTATCTAAATATTAATATAGCATTTTCCGAGACTGAAAATTATTTTCCCCCCTGAAAATCATGTACCAAGCCCACTTTACACTAATTAAAGATTCTTTAACTTTTAAACTTTTCTGGTATAATGTTTATTTCATAAACTAATTAAAGATGTTCTTCCAGAGCAACCCAGAAAGGTGTTCTCAATAGCCACGTCTAACAGATCTCAAGACAGAAAGCATTCAGACAGCAGTCGGCTTCAAACATTATGCTTTGTTCCTTACACATTCATAAATATCTAAATACTACATCAACAATGTTACAGCAGTAAGTGAATGATCACGTCAGAAAGACTGTACTGGATTTTAACTGTTAACTGCTGCGTGCAGCTGAAGTGCTTCAACCAGAGGAAATGATATATAATTTATCGGCTATAATATATCGGCCTAAATTTTATTATCAGCCGATACCGATAACATTAAAAATGTCCATTTATCGGCCGATACCGATATGGACGATAATTTATCGTGCATCCCTAATTTAAAAAAAAAAGTAGTGTCAAGTGGTTCCACGCAAATATGTGGAGTAGTTTCTACAATTACAAATTTAGTTGTATGAACAAAAGACATTTAAGTAAAGTTGAGTGTGTATTATATACAGACCATCATCTACTGTATGTATATGCATGTATAGTTGACAAATACTGTACATGTGTCCTATATGTGACAGCAAAATATTGAAAACAAACCGTTAATAATATATTATATTATAATATAAAATAGGATAGGATAAGAGAGATTTATCTTCATTGTTAGTTTTTTTCTAGATTTGTGCCGTCACATCATAGGACACATTTACAGTTTATTTGTCAACGACCCACATGCAGAGACTTTCTTCTAAAAAAAACCCCACATTTTGCCAATTTCAGCTACACCTGTCAGTAACTAGTGCATAAAATCCTGCATACAGCCAAACAAAGCTCTTTGACAAACATTTCTGGAAGAATAAAGAACACCAACAAGCTCAATAACATTGAGCAACAATAATAAGATGGCACCAGTTTTACTTAACTTAATCTTAAACCTGCGAAGGGAAAACCACCTTCCTATCAATGCCTATGGTTTTAAAATTAAGTGTTCAACAGGCGCATTGTGTACGGGTGTGCTGTTCAAATGTCCACATATTTTTGGCCATGAGTATTTATTACACTGAATTCAGAACAATCACCTGGGACAATTTCCCATGGTACACTGGATCTATAAGACATCTTTGTAACAAATCTGCTATAAAAACTTAATTAATTTCCCCTTTTCTACTAAGAATGCACAACATGTTTAACTGAACTCCTCTGAAACAGCCCACTGATTGGCAGGTCTGTTTTTCATCGGTTACTGATGCCTTTAATGGTGAAGGTGCCCCTTTGTCCACATTTTATTGACAGGAGCCAGAAGAGGCTTAGCTTTATCATAGTGTTCCACGTCAGTTTCGAAGCTTAACTATGGAGTTAGCTTATTTCACGGTATATAATGCTGCTGGTCAAATAATTAATTATCACAACAATAAAGAGAATAATAATAGGCAAATCTATGTGTGTACTTGAAGCTCAGAGAAGAGTAAAGGGAAGGGAGGGGTGGACAGAGGCTAAGAGAGACAGCTTTGTCATATGATTAGTGGTCTGTTCTGAAGGAATCTGGCCAATGACTAAAGAGGAGGAGGTGTGGACAGATGAATTAATGGCTGGGAATGTAGCGTCTGAAGAGGAACCAGTTACTCTTATGTGCCATATTCTTTTTTATTTACAACCGTGAGAAAGGATTGCTTGTGTTACATATCATGAAGTATGAAATCATTTTACATGCAAAAAATGTAAAGCTCCCCAAAAAGTATTTGAAAAGTTAAGTCACATTGAATGTATGAATATCAGTGCGTTAAAAATGCTACATAATAATAATTCGAAGTCACTACAAAATAAAAGCTGAGAAAAAATTTATTTGAAACTATTTCTACTTCTCTACTGCCATTTCAAAACATAACATCTGTCCAGTACTGAATTTAATCCTGTTTCCCTACATGCTTTATCATACAACTGAAACACAAAATATGAGCCTTTAAGCATTTTCCGGCATTCTAATGTTATTTGTTTGATCAAGTATTTGGACAGATGTTCTCTTGCTTTTTCAGTTACAAACATCCTCCATGAGGCTTACAAATATTTGCCCACGTAGCAGTGGGAAACTTGTTATGCTGCCATAGATAAGCTGTGAATGTTTGAGGAAAACATTGCCCTACAGTTCCCTAATTGCTTCAAGTATACAAGATGTTCAAAGGTCTAAAAACACTGTTTTGAAACAATGTGTTAGTGATAAGATCATAAATTTAGCTCACTGTTTCAACACTCAAATTAGGCACTGTGGAGATTGTTGATTTCTTTAAGAAATTTCGAGTGGGTATTAAGGTGAGGAATTATCTTTAAGACAGTATAATTTCATTGTAGCATTAGTCCTTTAGTCCTTTAAGTACCTCAGGGTTATTTATAATTTGCCTCATTTTGAATTCTTTTTGTATAGGAAAATAGAGGAACAATTGAGGAAATTGTTGCTATTTTTAAACAGTTTGTAGTAGATGTATTGTAGTAAAAAGGGAAGATAAAGTAGAGGAATTATTAGTCTGTTTCTGCGTTTCATAAAAACAAACAATCATGATAGCAGTCTTGTAAAACAAAGTAAGCAATTATTATATATGTTTATATACTGTATGATACTGCAGGTTATATACAGTACCTGGTTAAAGGGATACTCCACTCAAAAAAAGAAATTTCTGTCATACCTAACCCCAAAGTTGTTGCAAACTAGGGATGCACCGAATCTAACATTCTTGGCCGAAGCCGAAGCCGAACATGATGTGAAACACTTGGCCGAAGGCCGAATAATACCGAACACCGAATATGGTTTTTGCATTTCTTCTATTTATTAAGCTATTTTTTCACTATTGCACAAACTGAATAGTCAAAATTTGCTTTTAAAAATTTGTCTTGCTTTTCAATAAAATACAATACAACTTAATATAAAATTGAGCAAAACAAAATACATTAAAACAAAAAATTTAATAGCCTATATTAATTAGGCCTATAACTGACTGGTAAAAGAATGTAATGTAAGTTACTCTGTACCCCTACAACAAAACAGTTCATTAAAAAGTGTCATTCCACATTAGGCCTATAAACTAAAAATACGAATAAACTAAAACTGTTGGATTATTATAGGCTACGTTGCAAAGTGATTTTAAGAAAAAAAAAACATCGAACGCAAGCAATTCTGACTGATGCTGACTGACAACCATTTCAGTTCACGTCTCTCCTCCAAACTCCGCCCACAGAAGCTGACTGTTCTCTGGTGCACTCGTGGCCGGGATGCACAGAACATACTTTGACAAGTTGTTTAGTACAGGGAACTGTGTGCGCGCGACCACTGTATGATGTCAAAGGATGTCGCAAGCGGCGGGGCTACTGTCAGACAGCCCGCTCCCGTCTGAAGTAGCCACAAGTTACCGACCGGTAAAGACGCTTTCATTCGGAAATTTACTTCCGTGCGGCAAGTCCCGTGCTTTGTCTTTCTCTGACACCTTAAAATGCTCCACACACACACTGCCAAAATGTTTGCGGCATTAATAAAGCGCACGTCTCTCTCTCTCTCTCTCTCTCTCTCTCTCTCTCTCTCTCTCTCTGTGCTGGTTGCTAGTTGATCGTTTCTCGAGTCAATAAAATTATTCGGCCATTTCACATATTCGGCCGAATACCGAACATGCGTTTTTTGCTATTTTCGGCCGAATATATTCGGTGGCCGAACATTCGGTGCATCCCTATTGCAAACCTATATACATTTCTTTATCCTGTTGAACACAAAAAAAGATATTTGGAAAAATGTTATCAACTGACATTTCTGGGACATCACTGACTACCATAGTAGGACAATTTAAAATGGTAGTTAAAGGTTCCCTAGAACTTTTTGCTTTCCTAAATACTTCAAAATATCTAATTTTGTGTTCGTTTTTCCTAGTCAATGATGTCCCAGAAATTTCAGTTGCTAACATTTTTCCAAATATCTTTCTTTGTGTTTATCAGAAAGAAAGAAATGTATACAGGTTTGAAAAAATTAGAGAGTGAGTAAATGATGACAGAATTTTCATTTTTGGGTGGACTATCCCTTTAATAAAATCTCAGAGTTGTTCACAAGACCAGGTTACTTTCAAATATTTTAGACACACTTGAGGTCCTATTACAGTTTGGGACAAAAAGGCAGCTTGTGCTATCAGACGAAAAAACCTTCACATACTCTCTTTCCTAAACAAGGGCCGGGTTGTCAACCCATAAGAACACCTGTAAGACAGAGAAGTTCACCTGAGCCAACCATCTCTGCAGAGTCAACGTGCAATTATTTCAACTGAAGATCCACCACTGTCCAGATCAAACGCTCAGCATTCCTAAGGCAGATTAGCTGAAATTATCTTGTTATTTTGGCTTGCATGGTGAATTGAACTCTATCTGGTCTGTGTTGCGATGAAATCGGAGACAGCTTGAATGGCAGTGGTATGTTTGGAGTTTGGATAATACTTACCTTTTATGAAAGGGCCAATGGCGGTAGGAGATTAATAACAGAACAATGAGTGGCTTTCACTGATATTATCCCTCTGGTCTTCTTGTAAAAGCCTGTTGAGAGGTTAAATTAAATTGCTGTAATAAATGTTTGGTTTCAGCGACGCTGTATCATTGAAAATCAAACAAACACCGACAGGCTTTTGTGCGATGAGGATCAGAGAGGGAAAATGAATAGGCTGCGCGGGGTGGGGGAGCATGTAGGGAAGTATTATGTACAGTTGAAACTGACTTGTTTTCACTTAAACATTAATTAAATTGGAGCAAGAGGAACAGTTATATTGATGAATGTTTTGGAGCTTTGTAATTAAATTAATCCATTTAATTAACAAATTATAGTGAACTTTTCCCTTGAGACAAACATTAGGCTCATGTTCTCACTTACAAACAAGCAAAAATAATGTTGTGGAAATGATCGCAGAGATCAGAAGGAGATGAAACTGTGTCAGATAACACGTAGAGGCAAAGAAGACAAATTGATAAGAGTGTGTATTATCATCTGTTGCTAAATATGACGCACACGGGGAAAACATCATTTAATCAGAACTTTTTCATATCTTAATGGGATGCCTCATTTGCAAATTAAATTTGATAGCATTGTGACAGCTCATTGTTGTTTGACAAATGTATTTACCAATAATAATAATTATTATAATATTTATAATAATAGCGCTAATTAATATTTACTAAATGAAAATGTCCATGCAAATAAAAATGCACACCAAAATACATATAAATGTAATGTAGAACAGAATTAAATCTATACGATGCTATAAACAACAGTGAACCCCTCCTGTTCAGAAAGTGTTAGGTCTTAGATGACGGTCTCTCTATGACAACTAAACAATGCCATCTAGAGGAAGCAGGCTGCAACTACAGCAGGGGGACTTTAAAATTGTTTACATCAGATCTCTACTCTGTTTAGGTGGTGAATCATCAGTAAGCACCCTGCTTCACTACATATTGGGACAACATAATAGAATTACATTTACATTAATTCATATAGCACTAGCAGATGCTAATACCTTATGAGCAATACGTTTAATATTTACTGTTTACTGTTTATTTAGTTCAACTAGTAACAATTTCACTTGCAACTTAAAATGTCATAATGATAAAATGTCACTTAGGATTAAAGCGTCTGCCATATGCATAAATCTTACTTTTACACGTCCTTGCATCACTTAAAGCAAATGTTAATTACAAATGAACGTGTTGTCTACATGTCTACAAATTTGTGCTGCTATAATCTACGATAATCTATGGTGTAATAAAAGTAAATAAACGTTTGTCGTTTCAAAATGTGCCATTTCGAGCTGACAAGAGAAGATAGAGATTAGATATCAATATAAGGGCCACGGTAACCAAGGAAAAAGACCAATCACTACTTACAATAACTGTTCATGTCTAGCACCGACATTATAACTGGAGACAAAACGTTTTGTGTTCGACATAATCATATCATTGAAATCAGTTGTGAAATGTACGTTATTGTGCTTTTCTGCCAGAAAGACCACTGCTTCCTGTTTACGTGTTTATAGGGCGATCTTGCCCCGTCCAATATGGCGGCGTCTGCACATATCTGTTTAAATCTTTGCGATATTACGCCATCAAGACCGTAGCTGACGCTGTTATTTATAACCTACACTACATCGATCCAGGATTCAAGATTGATACCGGAAGCATCAATGCAAACACTATAAACACGGCCCAAGGGAAAGTTTCAAAAATAAAGCTAACTCACCACCTGTGAAGTTTTTGATTGATGATGAAGAGTCCGTTGTTTTTAAAAGTTTCATATTCCCATCACATTTGAGTACCTGTCAGAGCTGTTGCAAACGTAGTTTACGCTAATGGCGTAATAAGCGCATAACATCCGGTATGAAAGGAAATAGAATAATGATTCAGCAGAGCCCATCACACTTTAATAAGAGAAACTGCTGCTGCTGGACAAATGGATTCCCATCTCTTCCGAATATTATATAAAAATAATCAAATAAACAGAACAAAGGTTAGCTTACAGTGTAGAACAACCTGTAGGCCTGTAATTAAAACAATATAATGTTAAATCATTTACAGTTGCAAGATATGTTAACAATAAATTATATTTAAAAAATATTACAATTATTTTTTTAGAATCTTTTTAATTTAACTAAACTTTGGTAACTGTGACATTGGATTGCATCCTTTGAGTTTACAAACATACCTGAAAGTGGTGCACAGGCTTTATTCTAAACTATTCATCACACTCATAAACTGATATTTGACTACAATTAATTTGTTTAACTAGCACTGGATCAAATGATAGAGTATTGTGTTGGCAGTGTAAAGGTCATTTGATTCCCAGGTTTGATTCCCAGGGAACACAGAAGGTATACCTTGAATGCTGTAAGTCACTTTGAATATAAGTATATGCCAAATGCGTAATTTTTGCTCTGTATAGCCAGTTATAGAAAACTATTTCTAGCTTGTAATGTAAATTTATTATCCTTCAAGTATTATACCTTATTCTGTCATTTATAGCATTTTAATTTAATATAAGCTTACTAGCATTGACACTGTATTCATGTGTAGACAGAAAAAATAAATATGTTTAATATCCATCAAAATAAAAAAGAATAAAAAGTCTAAAATAGTTTAATAAAAATAACTGTTTAGCTGTTTCAGACCTTCATAAATTGTCTGATTGTGGGAATCCCCAGTAATAGTTTTCACATCATATTTCTTGTTATGTTCAAATTATCATAATTTTGCTTAAACGGGTTCACAATTAATGCTTTTTAAAGAGCTAGACTTGGTAAATTAAAAAGATCAAAGATCCACAAAATTATGATGGCAACACTTTGTTGAGAAATTAGGCAAAATTCACTATATGTGAACATGGCTTTACCCCCAAATGCTCTGCTTGATTCTAGCTCCTAATCTGAAAATAATACATAAAGAAGACTTTATACTCTTTTATGGCAAATAGCTAAACCAAACAGTCTACTGGTGTTTGTAAACAGCTATAATTCCATAATCTATTTGGGTTGGCCTAAATTCAATTTGTCAACCTTAAAACGAGATTCATGATTTACTGAAAACAACAAGTGACCTATTAGTCAGATATGGTGACCCATACCCGAAATGTGACCTCTGCATTTAACCCATCCAGAGAGTAGTGAACACAAGCACAGCAAGTGGTGAACACACGTACACCCAGAGCAGTGGGCAGCTATCACTGCAGCACCCGGGGAGCAAGTAGGGGTAAGGTGCCATGCTCAAGGGCACCTCAGTCGTTACCCGCCGGCCCTGAGAATCAAACCGGCAACCTTCTGGTCACGAGTCCGACTCTCTGACCATTAGGCCACGACTGATACTTTATTATAGAACACTTTAAATACAGTACCGCACTACAAGCTTTTTGATACAAGTAAAGTCTACTAAGATGTTATGGTAAAATGCTTCATAATGTTTATTTAAAAGTTAACACAAGAACAAAACACATGAGGACAAACACTATTAAGAACGGACCTGATATCTTGGCTAAGTGGAGCTGGACTATATGCCTCAGTGGTGCTAACAACTCTCGCAACACTTTGCACATTTCATCTACATTTCACAGAAATCCTTAAGATGCCCAAGTGCACTGGTGTATCTTAAATCACACACTTATCTCTCGCTATCCTTTCTATTACATTTACCTTTATTCATTTAGCAGACGTCTTTTCTCTCTGTGTGCTACACTATAGCCAGATAAACACATAAAACTTGATCTGAATAAAGTCGTCTCTTCATATGTCATCAAGCATTAAATGTCATCTTAACCAGCTCTTTTATAAACCTTTCTAATCCCACTGACAATGTGAGTTTCTTCACACACCACACCCTCTAAAGCTACAACTTTTTAATATTGACTTGCTACTGCAGGATTCATATGCAATCACTGACAAACACAATCCCATTAGAAAAATATGTATTTAATAAATAGCATACATGATATGATATCTTCGTGATCTTCACCTGTAAATGATAAATGATGAGAATGGACTATTTGAAAATTGTGGAAAGAAATGTTCTGTGTCCAAACACATTCTCTGCCTTTTGTAAAATCTGCCATGCATTTGTGAGGCATACTCTGAGTTTTAAATGACATGCGACATGAATTGCTCGCATTCATGCGTGGATGTCCATTTGCCAAAATCAACAGATGCTTGCTGACTGCTGTGATCCTCAAATTCTCCGTTGATCAAAAGATGATGCTTGTCTTTGATGCTCATTCAGTACATAACTATATTTAGTGCACTGCATCTTGATCAAATGTGTCACAAATCAGACAACTGTGTATGACTACACATCAATGCGTTTGAAAAAAATGGGCTATGCATATTGGTTCTTAATGTTACAGACATTTTACATGAAAGTCAGGTCTCTGTACAATGCAACATATCCCACATCGGTACTTCTTAAATAAATCTTTGCATTGCAATCACGATTTAAACCACTGGGAAGAAAACTTTTAAAGTCTAAATAATCAGATGGTGAGTAAAGAATAGCATCAGAGGTCTGACACATTGTTTTAGTTTCATTGGTTTGCTTGGTCTCTGAACAAATCTTGAAACCTGTTTGACATGTGCCTTTGTTTTCCTGAAAAAGCCTGTGTTTGGTTTTCAAAAGCTTCTGTGAATCAAGACAATGTAGGTTCAAATATGAATGATGGGAATGGCCTTTATTTTGACATCACAATTCATTCGCAATGCTACACATACATTTTACTTATAACAACATTGATTTCCTTTCAGAATGAAATGAAGCTGAATTTCAGGCACATGTTTGCTAATAAGTCACATTTTGAAGGATAGAAATAAAAGTTTGGTAACTTTTGGAGACGCTTTAGATTATGGCCCGCATTGTACTGCATAACTAACCAGATTTTACAGTGTAACTAATTGTAACAATAATGTACCTCTACAGTAAATATCTGTAGGTAAAGGGGAACAATATGCAAAGTTTGGGAAATAAAGGGGTAAGAGTGAGGAAAATGAGAAAAATATTTATGAGGAAACTGCATGCCATATAAACATCCAAATCAAACCAGAAATACTTGATTATAGTCTCAAGAGATCAAAATTGATTTTACACATTTTACACGTTAAAATTCAGCAAAATTACTCATAACAACTCCTAATTAAAATAAATGATTTGTGACCAACAATCCTAAAATCAATCAAATAAAAATTAATCCTAAAGTTAAAAAAGAGTTAGTTTTAAAATACTTACAGTATAATTTTTTTATTTCCTGACTTCTTTATTCCCCAAACTTTGCATATTGTTCCCCTTTACCTACAGGTATGTACTGTAGAGGTGCATTACTGTTACAATTAGTTACGCTGTAAAATCTGGTTAGTTGTGCAGTACATTGCGGGCCATAATCTAAGCGTCTCCAAAAGTTTTTCATTGAACTAAAATATGGAACCTGCCACAACCATTCAGAAAGAATCAAGCAAACAAGCCTGTTCCATAATTTGTAAATTTTACATATTCATATATCTGTTTTCATGAATCGAGATCAAACCAAATTTGTATGAAATGACATTCTTCCAAAGTGGGGATCACAGCGTGGCGAGGCATTCCGTTTTTGTGCTATTTTAATCGAAACATTTCTGATATTTGTCCCTGGCAGCAACTTTGCCTACTTCAACACTTCTTCTAGCATGTTGGCATGGAACACGCAATCCACACAGGCAGCTGCAGTGCAGTCAAGCAGTTTTGCATACCAGCACATATGGCCCAAGGGAGAGAGAGAGAGAGAGAGAGAGAGAGAGAGAGAGAGAGGCATAAATATGATTTAACCCATTCCCTGGAATTTCATACTGTATTCAAAGGAATCTCATTTATTATCTACAGGAGAACACATAGTAAGGCTCATCTGACCTGATTACTTAGCAACCAAACACATTTATACTTTATACGATTGAAACATAATACCATTCATTCGACTTGAATATTTTTATGAGTATCACTTTATTTGTATTCCCATGTTTCTCTCTCACACATTAAAGCTACCGAGAACCTGTTTGGTTGAATTATTAAATGTATGATTAAGCCCCGCCCCGTTTTGAGGCATTGAAACGAAGCGGTTGCGTAATTTGTCTTGTCAATCGCTTAAAGCGCTCGAGGTCTCCGGTCGTATGGCGCGTCTTTCTCATTTGCGGCATATTGAATGACGTGATCTCCAGTTGATTTCAGCGGCGGACACGCGTTTACGGGCAACGCTTTGTTGAGCAATCCACGGCTAGAATAATACACTACAGCCATTAAGAGAAGACGATCACAGTGGATTTAATGACACTCCATCAAAGCGTCACAGTCTGGTACAGTGAATCTACATAAGGCATGTGAAATCTTTAACGCCGCTTTCAGCATGTGTGTTTTATTTATGCGATGTGAAACAGATCGCTGCACAGTCTGCGTTTTAATAACCGTGTTCTCCAATACGGGTTTGATGGCTAAATGTGTGTATTTATAGGGACATGTTTTATGTTAGTGTTTAGTGACGATTTGGAGAATATGGTGTTTGGAAATTTTTCCTTCAAAGCTAACAGGACATGCTGGATGAATTGTGCTGAACTCTGCACTGACCTTAATCTGAAAACTCCATAACAGCAGAGCAGCTGTAGGCTCTAAATTCAGATGGAGTATTTCCTAGTTTATGGATGGCACAGAGAGAGAGAGAGAGAGAGAGTTTCCATGGGATTTCCTTCTTGGGTACAAGATAGCAACAAGCCTTTTTATTTAACTATAGTTGTTACCCTAAACTAAACCCAGTTTCGACAGTATATTGTGTTTACATTAATTTCTCAGTGTAAGAATGTGGTTAAAGTGTACATTCAAATGTTAAAGTAAACTGAACAAAAGAAACGAGTCGCATCCTAAACGTTGCATTGTAATTCTCAAGAATTTCTGTATTGTTATGGAAAGCGCAGGCTATCCTCAGATGTGGGTGGATGAACTTGTTTACCTTTAGCTCTCGGCGTTGTTTATGCTGTGATTGAAAATCTAGTTTTGTTTCTGTTGCTCAGATCAAACACGAAATGGATGGATACCTGCCACAACAGTTCCAGACGTTGACAGACCATAAGAAGTTTTGTCAAGACAGTTCCCTAATGATGGACCAAGGCACGCCGTACAGCATAAACATGAATGTTTTCTTACCTGATGTCACCTACCTACGGACTGGCATGTGCAGACCTGTGAGGTCCACGGTGCCACAGATCAAGACGGAACCTCTGCATTCGCCTTTCAACTACTCCGGTTGCCATGGTGCCGTTGCGCCTGCTGTGGCGCACCAAGAGTACACGAACATCTACAACCCGGCTGCGGAAACCGGAAACAACGTTTATATCAAGCACGAGACACCGTCTCTCGAATTCCCTGATGTCCCCTTGTTTCAGCTCTTGAATTCTGAGCTTGACCCCAGTGTGCCTGGACCCCACTCTTGCGCGGATTCCCACAATGTCGTTTGCCCACCGATATCAATGTATAATAACATTCATCCACCACCCGGTCATATTCATACAGAGAGATCGCTTTGTAATATGGGGAATGCCGGATACCCTCTACCTGCCCAGGTGGGCCAGCAGCATCCTCAGAAGAGAGCAGCCTATCTACCGCCCTCCCCTCCGAATTCAGAACCCGGCAGCCCAGACAGGAGGAAAGAACTCATACAGAACCTATCGCCACCTCCATCGTATGCTATCAGCATAGCGTCAAAAATGGCAGGTCTTTCCCCAGGGCCAGCTCCATCTGTCCAAACACAAGTAGGTCCTGCCCAGTATAACCGCAGGAACAATCCCGATCTCGACAAAAGAAGAATACATCACTGTGACGTACCAGGTGAGCCACTTTGAGTTGATGGAACTGCTTGTTTTGTGGGGATAGTTCATCCAAAAATGAAAATGATTCTATTTACTGCTCACCTATATGTCATTCCAAACCTGTATGACTTTCTTTGTTCTGCAGACCACAAAAGAAGATATTTTGAAGAACATTGGTAAAGAAACAATATTGGCCCCCATTGACTTCCATTGTGTAGACACCAAACCACAGAGACATTTCTCAACATATCTTCTTTTGTGTTACACAGGAGAAAGAGTCATATATAGGTTTTAAATGACATGAGGGTGAATAAATGTTGACAGAATTTTCATTTTTGGGTGAACTATCCCTTTAACATAGGATTACGGTATAAACTTAACTTGACATGATGCTAAAAAATGCTATTATTCCGATGATCTGATATCAAGAGACCTTGACATCTGACCTTCCCATATCAGTCAGATTAAGATTATTTTTATGTAACGGCGATAGAAAGACGTTTTAATAGTAACGGTTATGACATCTCCTAATATTGTATTCTCACCCATCAGGCTGTAAGAAGGTCTACACCAAGTCCTCACATTTGAAGGCCCATTTACGGACTCACACAGGTGAGAGTTTTGTTCACAAATATAATATCACATTGCTCTCTAGTACAGTATGTGATTATGCTTAATGTCTTTCCAAGAAGTGTTTCAAACTTGTTCCTATAGTACCCACGTTTTCAATTCGATGTGTCATACCTTAATGTTATAGTGCCGTGCATACCTGTGATTCTTGCGTACGAGACACGTAATGTTTACAGAGATGGTGTCCTCCCTCACACTGTATTGGCATGTGTTTTATTGCAGGCGAAAAGCCATACAAGTGCTCGTGGGAGGGGTGCGACTGGCGTTTAGCCCGTTCCGACGAGCTTACGCGCCACTTCAGGAAGCACACGGGGGCCAAACCTTTCCAGTGCGCCGTATGTAGCCGTTGCTTCTCCCGATCGGACCACCTGGCCCTCCACATGAAAAGACACCAGAACTAGAGGCGCCCGGTCTGGTTGTTCTGACAGTGCTGCGGGAGGGCTATCAGGACCTCTGTTGATGATACTAATTAGGATTTGGGTGTGTTGGTTAATCTTGGGTTTTGGCAGTTCATCAGGTACAACAGGACCAAACCCTGCCGCCGGTACGGCTCCTGTGGTCACAAAACCAGCTAATTGATGAGAACTTTGCTCATCTGCCAGTTGAGACATTCTTTTGTTTATTTGTTTGTCTTCATACTTTGAGGTCATTATTTATGACATATGGCTACTTTAAACGTGCCTTTTTTACCTTGTAGAATTGAGGTGCCACATGATAATGTACAATGTTGGGAATTTTACTCCTCTTAAGTAAACGCTCTCAGTTGGGTCATGAGGTAAATTATACTGTATAACAAATCATTTAAGAACGTTTTGGATTGTAGAACCAAACCCAGAGCGGTAACGGCAACGCGAGCCACAAACGCGAGTTCACAAGCACTTAACTATTAATAAAGCTTCAAAAAAACCTGCGGGAACCACATAGTAATTAGAAAAGTAGCATCAGAACACCAAAGAGTTGGATTCAATCCAAAGTGTTTCGAAGGATGATTTGATAGATAACTGTATAAAAGAGCACAATCTGAAGTTTGATTGAACTCCTTTGTGCCGTCTTCTGTATTTTCCTGAAATGCAATAAGTGGTACAGATGCTGTATTTTTTCTGGCATTACAGGTCAGATATCGATTACTTCCATAGTTCTTTGTTTGTTTTCCTTACTATGCATTTCTTTGGGATAAATGATAGCTTTAAATGTACATTTTCCTCTGACGTGTATTTATTTTGCACAGATTTGTTTCTGGTTTATAAAACGTAACTCGCGCTCACATGAAATGTGCGCCGGTTTACGGGGAAGTGGCTTTAGAAATCTTTGTTGGAACTAATGGCGGCTGCATTATGGCGAACAATCCAGCAGCTGATTGTTTACATTACTTTGTTTGGCTTACGGTGTGTGTTTCATCTGTATGTGTGGCCTCATAAAACCTTTTATTTTCCAGTACGAGGATAAAAATGTTTTCAGCCTTATTTTTGTAGACACTGCGTGACAGAAGGAGCTCATTACAGACGTTGAGCTGATGCTGTTCTTGAAAGAGAAGCAATATAGATTTGAGACATATGGAGTTTGTTTTTGTCCGTGGTAACGTCATGCTACGATTCACAGTGTTTGTTTGTACAGTCGTTTTGGAAGAGAGAAAGAAGGTATAGCTCTAGTCAAGATAAGACATGTATACAAATTGTAACTAGTTCTCCATTTTGTGATAAACACTAAAAAAAGAAGTGTAATTGGTGTAATTAAAAGTTTAAGTTTAAACTACTTAAGATTAATATGTGGTAACACACCCACTAATAGCTCTAATTTCCAGAAATGAGATAAGTACAGGTGAACACATCATTGTGATTAAGAATAAGAGGAATTAAATGATGCACACGGTAAACGTTGGTCTGTCAGGTAAAACTGGAGTGTCCTGTGCCCGGTCACATGTGATGTCCTCAGGCCGGGTCACATCTCATTGATGTAGGTGTGGTGTGTTAAAGTGTAACTGGATTCAGTGAATACGGTTGCTAATGCGAAATGTTCTAACGCCACTGAGATAAAAACTGATTTTGCTAAGTGTTAGCAAGCACTAAAACTGATACTATAATTATCTTGCATGTATGCAGATCGCTCAATGACAGTAGCTTCACAGAATGAATCCACAATGCATTGTTTTTATTGATAGAGTGTATATATTATAGTGAATTAGATCTTAGACAGCAACAGATCATGCTCAAGTCAGTATTTGTTCAGTTTAATCAATTGGGTACTACATACCAACATTATAAATATAAATGCATATGGAAAACTGTTGACAAAATGTCTATAAATGGACGTAATTTACCAAAATTAAAGATTAAATATATAAGGATATTTTCAGTAGTACTATACAAGTGCTGAAAAGTCAATTATAATCATTAGTTAATGTCATGGTTTCGATCTTTGATCTCAAGGAAGTACAAATAACTACTGGATAAAAGCATCTGCCAAGTACTTAAATGCAAATCATTTGGCGATAAAACGTCTCACTTTCTGTGACTCGAGATTTGGCTCGGTAGGGGTTAATATCCCTGAAAGTACAGCAGAGGTTTAACCTGATTCCTTACATTACACCTCATTGAGAACACTGGCTGATCAAACAAAGTGATGCTATGAGATTATTGATGTTTGTCAGGTAGTAAGTTTAGGAATTTGTGTTTCTTTGTGTAACGTAATACTTGTTAAACATGACCAGAATCACCCCAACTGCTTTGTCTCATATGAAGATTGTTATCATGGAGCCCACGCCTTTATGTTTCTTTGAAATGACTTATGTCAATAGGGAACTCATTTATTTTCTTTCATGGAAAGGAACAATAGTTTAATTCACTATTTGACCTGACATTTAGATGATCTTTGCAGATGAGAGTATGTATCAAACAGTAGCTTAGCTGTGATCCTCTTAAGTGACTGCCATTTGCTGAAAGTACTTGTATGCTCGATATGATGCTTCTTATACCCTTAAGGGGAAAAAACACGTTATTCCCAAAGAATCACTTTATTACTGTATGAAAGCAAATTCAATAACAATATTTGTTTTCTGTCATTTTCATCTTACATGTTTTATTTACACTGAATTGTTTATAAAATAGTCCATAGTTCAGTTTTTGGATGTCTATGTACTTGTACATCATCAGCGTGGTATGTTTGAGCCATAAGCCACCATCGTATGGTACACCTGAATGAGCCACTTGACCCCAGGTGGGTGGTTTCTGTTATAAGACCACACCCCTTTTCTACAGCATGAGATGAAATGCGTTTTCTTTTGTATTCTGGTAACCATTTGAAATGTCTATGATGCGCAGTGAGATTGAGTGGAAATAATGATTATGCAGATTCATATTCCATACAAAATGCAATTTTATTAACTTCCATGCCTCCGATTAGATCATCAAACAAGTATAATGTGTAACCTCAATTCACAGCTCAATCTTCTGAAAAATGAAAATACAGAGAATAGCGAAAAGCACAGAATAATTAGACGACTGCTGAAGAACCGAAATAAAACTGAACACACTTTGTAACGATTGGGACGTGACTTCCTCCAATAGGATTGAATGTAAAGGAACTCCCTATGAAGCGTAGCAGGGTAAAATATCACAACTTTACAGTAAAACCAAAAAAATCTCTGAATATTTACAATACACACACTATACATAAATACAAGATCATTACAGAATATCAACAAAACAGAAGCAATGGAGTAAATATACTGATTCCAAAGTAAATACAGAAAGTAAATCAATATTTTACAGAGACTTGAGAGGGAACGATGTTGTTCACAGAGGAATTATTAAGATCTAACACTGTACCACCAGTGTCTTAACATTGAGTTCCTGGGACTGCTCTGTGGAAACTGAAGAATACGTTCACGTGTCTTTGTAAAGTCAGAGGTAAAACAGAGTCCGGTTAAGCAGGAGAGTAATACCATACAAATCTAATGCAGCGTCCATAGGAGACACACACACAGAATGTTCAGCAAACACTGGGAATTCACAGCTTCACCTTCAGAATGGTACAAAAGGCTCAGTGCATTTGGAAAAAAAAAGATTTTTGTGTCGTGTTTGGGTATTCAGGCAACTTGAGGTGCTCTTCTTTGTAGAACACTGTGTGTTTTTAGTACTTGTGCACACACTTCCCGTATGACATAATGTTGATAATACTAGGCACTCATTATTATTGCATAACTTTGACCCTGTTTGCCTTTACAAAATTATGCCAAAAAAATCATGCAAAAATGCCATAGAAGAGGGGTACAAAAAATCATATTTGTAAATTTGTTGGTAATGACTGTTGAATACTGTGCAGGGGAGACTTGTTTCATTGGGTTCACGCTTTAATCACATTTTACAGTCAGTACAAAAACACTGAAATAATGCTAAATGTACTATACGGAGGCATCACTGCCTGAATACTGTGATGTGTATTTGATTTGACTGTTCAAAACAAAAGAAAACGCATGCAACTACTGTGCGTGTGCATTATAGAAGACAGAGCCTTCTGCATTCTCACACACAGCACAGCTGAACACTTTATTATATTAACCCAAAACAGCGTCTCAGAAAAATCTGCATATGTATAAAGATAATCCCTTGTATTTTAAAAAAGCCCTATTTTATGTACAGCCTGTAAAACTGAGCAATCTCTTTTCACTTCCACATATATTACAACATTTTTAAAAGTATTTTTTGTACAGAAAATAGTCATATGCAGATGAAGTGCCTCACATCACACCTCAAATACAAAATATGATAAGATACATTGGAGATTAATGTCATGTCTATTTTAAAATAATTACTTCATAGAAACAAGGTGCTTGTGTTATGTTCAAGCCCATATACAACAGAATACACGCATTTGTACACAAATACATACTGAGGAACATACAACATGGTACTTTGTAGTACTTCAGAATAGAAAGAAACAAATTGGTCGTGTTATATCTCGAATGGACAAATTGATCCAACAGATGTTGCTTTTGATAGATTTCCTTGTACAGCATTTCACTACATTTAACTGAAATGTCCTTTTGTTGATGACAAAAAGGATGCAGATTTAGTCAGCCATGCAAAGGCAGACTGTAAAGTGGCTTTAAAATCTGGTAGCGTCTGGTCATATGAGAAGTGATCGTGGTGGCTTTTCGTAACCACTTAAAAGTGCTTATGGACCATAAGGGCAGAAGAAAGCTTGTGTAAAAAGCGCAAATACAACCAACACACCATTAAACATACAGCGGCTTCATTTCAGTATGTAAAAGTATAAACTGTATTCACAAGTGTGTGGTATTGCTTCTTTGACATATCTTGTTTATGTAGTGTATGTTGTATATATAGATTGAAGATTAGTACAGATTTTAATTACAATGAATATGGCTCAGTAAATCATTTAATCTCTTTAAATCTTTTCAACAAGGAACTCCAACAAAGGAGCATGACTGCATAAAGGACATTGGAAATAAAGAAAATATGAAATACACCAAACAATAACAATTGTGGGGTCTATCAGAGATCACATTGAAACTCACACCACTGACTGCCCTCTACTGGTCACTTTGGGAATTGTCAATTCGGTCTGACGCTTTTACCAAAAGACAGGGGCCTCATTTATAACCGTTGCGTACGCACAAAACATGCCCTGAAAAAAACGTACGCCACTTCCCACGCAAAATATGGGATTTATAAAAACAAACTGGACGGAAAAATTTGCGCACCTGCACGCAAACTCTGACCCATGCGTACGCACATTCTGGAGACAGAGCAGTATGGCGATACCGATGGTGATTTAGTGAACTCAAGTTAGACTGCAGAAAGTCAGTGTGATAAAAACGATTATACGCATTAATGCCTCACACACATTTAATTTGACCTTAAAGATCCACATTATCACGAAGATTAAATCTGCAGAGCTATTTGCGCTTGTATTGAGTGATACTTGTTTCATGCACCTTCTTGTGAAATCCAACTCAAATCTTAAATAAAAATTCAATCTAAATATTTTTATCACCATCTACTATGAGCGCATGAGGAGGAGATGATCCGACTGCATGGATTACAGGAAATACGATAACTGCAGAACACAGTGTAAATAAATACTAAATATATTTTCCTTAAATACTGTGCATAATCATCAAATGTCAAAGTCTGGAATACAGCCATTAAGCTCTCGCACAATCGTTTCTCTTTATGTACAAGTTATCAGACCTAACTATGATCATAACAAAACCGGAATGAAGAAACATTCGTCTTTTACAATTATGTCTTCAAATTTGATCTCAGGTGAAGGACACCGCTGATTAATGAGGTGATTTTAATGAGGTGTTAATGATCAGTCTAAATGCTGTAAACATTTAAATGCTGTAGAGAACTTGTTAGGCTTTAATATAGGCTAATTATAATAATATTAATTATTACAACAATTATTAATTAGTGAATCTCATGTGTGGCCATATGTGATTTCGTTAGGGAGATAAAGGATGGGATCGGGTTTTTTTTGCAGTTTTACATCATTTTTTGTTATTTTTCTATGGCATCTGACAGCGGTTGGACCCGGAAATGGTACCATTATGGTGCGTGACGTCAGGCTTAACAAGCGGATTGGATGCCAGGCTTATTAATATAGGAATCAGCATTCATGAGGTGCTTTGCATTGACTATTTATGGGTAAAAATGGGCATGTACAGGACGGGATATGAGGCTGATTCACGTACGCACACTTGCAGGTGATCTGTGATTTATAAAGCGAATATTGCTTACACGGTTTTACACGGTACGCACGGTTTTATAAATCAGAATATTTTGGGGCGTACGCTATTTAGGGCTTTCGGCAGCACGTACACTTTTAGTAAGGATACTACGCACAGTTTTATAAATGAGACCCCAGTTACAGTCAAACGATTTGCCGATGTTTGTCAAACTTAGAATGACTATTTGCTGAATTTAAAAAGCCAGTTTCTTACATTTGGGCAAAGCTGTTACTGACCATTAACACTTGCATTTGAGATGCTCATAAGCTTCATATTCCAGAATCAATCTTCAAAACACTTCCTCTGCATACTGTATAAAGTTACCACTATAAATAGAAGAGGTATTTGAATTATAGAAAAAAAAGTGGCACTGATATAAATCGTTTGTTTTGTCCATATTTCAAAACCACCTGATGTGAGCACAGAGAAGTGGACCAGGCCAGCTCTCCCTCCAGGAATTCAGAATATTGCTCTTCTGCCGTGCATTACCTGTCTGAGCAGACCCTCATCACCCGGATTGACTAATATTAGCTCTGTTAACATAATACTTTGTTTCATTCAGCAATCAAATTCAACACGAAGTGTATCAAAGCCTTCAGTTTCAAGGGGCAGCTGAAGATAAAATGAGCATATATCAAAATGTTGATATGTTTTTGTATCATTTGTGTCATTCGCTGGTGTGTTGACCTGTAGATGATCATCTCTGTTCTTCTTGCTTCCGAATCACTGGCCTCTCTCATCCATCATCACAACCTCCTGATCTGTCTTCGATCCTCCTGGCTTCTGATTTTCCACAAAAAGGTAAATGCAAAAATTGTGCAACAATACTATTCATGGTCGATCTCTCCATTTGCCCTGTGTGATCCTGGCCAGCACCTGGCCGACGTTCAGACCAGATAAACAAGTACATCCAATCCGTTCGGCATTTCTTCACATTGTAGATTTCTTAAAATAAAAGAACACTAGGATGATTCAGAAAGACAAACCGGAAAACAAACCATTTGTACAAGTGAAGAATTCTTTTAAACAGACATGACGCGCTCAAGCGGCACTTGAGACAAGGACATCCAGGACTCCAAAATTCAAGATGACAGGCTGCCTGTCTTCCTGAATGGACCACGTTGAGCTCCTATCACACTGTTAGCTGTATTTCTCTCTCAGGCAGGGATGGCCATGTCTGTGATGTCCAGCCCAGCTGAACGATATTGGGGGAGACCCAGCTCTCCTTGTGTGTGTGTAAGTAGGTGTGAATGGTTGAAGAGACCCAGATCAGACCAGCATGTGTCTGCGGCGGTGCAGGGCCAGATGGTCAGAGCGCGAGAAGCTTCGGTCGCAGTCCCCGCACTTGAAGGGTTTGACGCCTGTGTGTTTCCGGTAATGCCGAGTTAATTCGTCTGAGCGGGCAAACTTCCACGTGCAGCCGTCCCAGGTGCACTTGTATGGCTTCTCACCTGGTGAAGATAATGGACCATTTATAAGTACATGAAACAGAAGCAACAGTTAATATTAGAGAAATTAATAATTAAAGTTCTGAGAGATGACAAGACTGGTTGACAAGCACGGGATGAAAACATAAGAATGAAGACGTGTCTATACATCTATACATCGCATTTGAGTGTTAACTAACCTGTGTGCGTCCTCCGGTGTGCCTTTAAATGGGAGCTCTTGGTATAAACTTTATTACAGCCTGCGAAATCACATCTGTGGATGCGTCTCTTCTTGGAATCTGGAGATTCAGATGGCTGTGGTCGTCGAATGCTCTCAATACTGAATGGTGACATGGAGCTAAGGAAAACAGGAGAAGTTTAAACCTAATGTATATACATCATGCAAATACTTAGAACTTTGCTCACACATACAGTAAAGTACAGTTGCAGCTCACTGCTGCCACCATGTGGTAACATGACATAAAACTAACATTAGACTGAAACCCATTGGCTAGCAGAGGTGTAAAGTACTTTTACTCAAGTACATTTTTCAAAATGTTACTTCACAACATTAAAAAGCATATACTGTATTATACTTCTTACTCCACTCATTTTTTTTACATGTATTACATAATTTTACAAAATACATGATTTTTTACTTTTAATACTTAATGTATTTTTTTGCATAATGCACATATTTTGGAATTCAAAACAACCTCAAACCGAAGACAATCTCAACCAAACCATCTCTGGTTCTCAAACAAATGCATGAACCAAAACCTGTTGATGAAATGCATGAACCATCCTCATCATTTTATATCAGTCACTGCTGAAGAACAGAATAGCATTCAGATATTTTATTTTAAATCACAGAAAATCTGTAATTAAAAAAAAACTCTGCCTGGTTGTATCATACCATAGCAACAAATAGACATCAATGTCCTTTCGCGAATGTGCAGTACATAATCTGTCACTAGATGACGCTGTAGGACCGATGCATTTTGACGATGCAGCACAAACAGTCAGGAGCCAGAAGCATTAGAACTTTTTCTTACAAAGCACGTCATCATTTTTACAGACAAGTTTGACTTAAATGTGTTTTATTTTAGTCTGTAAATTGTGTGGTTAGCAAATGTAAGAAAGCGTATAATCAAACCAAATCTGACAAAACTCAATTCAATATTAAATTGTATTAAAGGATCAAATGAACAAACCCCACAGTATTAACTTGCGGTCTGTTATGATTACTCTGGGAAAATCATAACTCAAATTGCAGCTGGGCATGCTTTCAAGACAAAAGAATACCTAAAACTGACTCTCATTAAGAGGATTTGTTTTTGTGTGCATGTATCTGAAAGTGAAAGAGTGAAGATGGTTGACGTTTTCATTTTCTTCCATAGGTTAAGACAGAGGAGCGCTTATTAAGGTAGATTATCCTCACTCCCCTTCCCTTCTAAGGTAATAAGAGCTCTGTGTCCCCCGCATTGCCGACTGGCATGGCCGGGCCCAGCACTGAGGGTCGAGGGGGCGGGGCCAGACAACCCCTCCAGTGAACCGTCTCCACCACACGCAGCCCACTTCCTGTTTCTCCCGCCCCTGGGATCACCTGTTGGTGTTGGTATGCTGCCAAACGAAGGCCTAGCGGAAATGAGCCAATGTGTCAGAAATGAGTCCGACTGCCTAGAGCAAACGCAGGGAGTGAAAGAGAGAGAGAGAGAGAGAGGGAGAGACACAGGAGGGGAGAAGTGAAATCGAGAAGTGGATACAAAGAGAAGCAGAGAAAAAGGCAATGAGCCAAAACTGCTTCTTTTTTTCTCTAAGAGATATTACAAGAGAGTGCAGTAGTCAGAGAGAGAGAGAGAGAGAGAGAGAGAGAGAGAGAGAGAGAGAGAGAGAAAGAGAGAGAGAGAGAGAGAGAGAGAGAGAAAGAAAGAGAGAAAGCGCTCATGTGAGCATGAAAGTTGGTGGTGGTGAGATAAAACAGGGAGGGGAAGGAGCGCTCGGAGGGAGTCGGGGGGCGTGAAGGGAGTGACAGGATTTACAATGGAAAGACTTTCAGTGGCGAGCTCTCACAGGATGTTTACAGTCTGATATATTTCGAGGGGGGCGTCACTCTTATAAATAACAATACAGTAGTCTGAGTCATGGAATATGACACTGAATAAACAGATTCACTTGACAGGTACAGATACTTTGTCTCTTTAGCGTGATGGAGGATCTGTCTCCTTGTGTCACGACCAATTTACGAACCGTCAGACTGACGGCTCATTATATTGTGAAAATATCGGATTTCAGCAAAAATAAACTCTGCATGATTCCTCGTATGAAAAAGACATGAAGTGTGGATGGTTTATTTCTCAAACCATTACTGATTGAGGGTCTGTTTCAGTGTGATAGTAGATTACCAGACATTTATGAAGAGCGATTGCAGATTATTGTTGAATCTATGTGAGCTGCTGGGAAAAGACTTTAAAGTCCCAGTGAAATAAAAAATTACAATTCTTATTTTTTCATGAAATATTGCAGCGTTTATAGTAAATAGCTTATCAATGTGGGTCATTTTCTTTTTAAAATTCATGTACCCTCATAATCTTCAATTAAAATCTGAAAATGCCCTTCCACCTTGAAATGACGATCCATCTCAAATGACGTAAATTAGACAGCTTGGGCGGAGCATCCATTAAATCCTCCCCTTCAACTGTCAGTCTGCTAATAGTTTCATTTCAAAATGCAACAGCTGTTTTTTATATCCAATCAATTCGCTGTAAAAAACGCAAGCCACGCCCACTAATTTTATTCTTTGAAATTCACTCCGAAATGCGTCAGAATACGCAAGTAAAAAAGATCGCAACTTCCGGTTCACAGGGACTTTAAAAAATTAAACCCTTTAGTATTTCGGGCTATACTGTATATATTTTATACAGTTACATATTTTCCCTCTATTTTTATGGTTGAAGTTTTAGTTGAACTGTAGATTTCATCAATTTTGAGCACCTCCTCACACAGAGCTGGGGATTTTTTTTACCGTCATCCTGTTTTAGTGCTTTTGTGTGTGGAAACAGATCTGAAATGTGTTTCAAATAAGAAGCTCTTGCTCCTTTTGTCTCTGCACTCATCTCAAAGTATTTCTGCTTGTGGTTCTCTCTGGTACACACTCATTAGTGAAGCAGGGGCGTTGCTAGACCTAAAGTTACCTTTTCTATCACGTTTGTTCTGAAAACCTGCTGCGTCAAGAAGTGTGCAACACAATGCACTATACAAACTTCCCTGGCTTAAACCACTATTCATACAGTGCAAAAATACTGTGGAAGGTAAACATTTATGTATTTAAAAATATTTAGGTATCTTCAACATACTTAACATGAACTTTATTAACATTGTTGCATGCACTGTATGGAAATAATGAAAGCAGAGATACATTTTTTCTAGCACATCTGCATTCATTATACATTACACAATGATAAGTAAGGGATAATGTACAGGCAGCCGGTTGTTATCGCAGAAATATGCCCCGACAGTGTGATCAGGACCCGACGCGAAGCGGATTTTGTGATAACAGCCGGCTACTTGTACTTTATCCCACTTAATACACGGCTACTTACCACATGAGAAAAAAACTGGACATGAAATGTGAATTTGAAATATTTAATTAGCTCATTTTTACTGAATGCAGACCTTACTTTTGGATTTAAGGTAAGAAACAACGTTCAAATGTCATGAACATTCAATTTGGTTTAATTATTTGTAAATATTATGTCATATATGTGATTAAAAGACATATTTATATTTAATGTTGTGTAATATTAAACTGCACCTGTCAAAATGATTTGCAGCATCCGGGTTACTGGGTGTTATCAGTTTGGAGCGATTGTTATCTGAGAATAACAACCCTAGGAATGTCGCAACTGGCCAATCAGAATCAAGCATTCCAGAGCGCCGTATAATAACAATCGATAATTACATACGTTCAAGAATTTACAATTACAATATTTCAAGAAATCAGTAATTTGATGGCTCCAACTAATGTAAAGAGCATATTTTATCAGGAAAAAAAACAATATTCTCTGGTTTCACGGCCAAGTCCAAACAAAGTTGGTTCAACTGTACTGCATTAAACTGTACTACCTATTATAGCACATTGTTATCTCAGCCATACTTACTGCCAACTTTTTATGTAATGTCCTAAACTAGAGCTAGTGAATTAAATGTTAATTTCATTTCTGAAAGTACAGAACACAAATGTTTTTCTAAGCAACAATGCAATTTTACAGACTTGACAAAGGTTTTCCTGAGACATTTTCCTCTACTGTCTGAGACCTGACTGGCCGGGGATGTACAGTAGTTTGTTTATTAAGTCTTGCCTCCCTCACCATCTCTCCTTTCTGCTTCCCTTTCCCTGCTTCGCACAAACAAATTCTGATGTCCATACAGGGGCCAATAATAATCAAGTAAAAAAAAGATGATCTATAGTTTTGACATGTTTTCATAGCCTACAGTGCCTTAGTAGCGTGTCTGCGTGCGCCGCTGTTGCAAGGAAACACACAGACCCGCGGGCATGTATTTCTGCGTGAACGTAAGGCACAAGTTTGTGTTTCTGCATCTCATCTAGGAATCACAGAGAGAAACAGCAGAGCAGAACTGGATAGAAGGAGATCGAATGAGATTGATATTGCTCCAGTGTAGTGTGGGAAGACCAACCCAATCTCATGGAAATTTGTAACTATTTTACGAGGTTGGCTAATTTGTATGAATTTGTATGTTCTTATTTGTACAATTTTTGTTTGATTTGCTTTTGCACAAGTGATGGTTAGGTATAAGGAAGGGGCTTCAGTATTGCTTTTTCTTGGGGTCTCATTTATAATAATAATAATACATTTTATTTATAGCGCACTTTATATTTACAGAAATCTAAAAGTGCTACAAAATAAGAGGATTCAATCAATTAAAAGCTTGAATAAAAAGATAAGTCTTAAGAACACATTTGAATGCACTCAATGACTGTGGTGCCCTCAGATGGTCAGGGAGAGAATTCCACAGTTTGGGAGCAGCTGAGCAAAAGGCCCGATCGCTCATAGTATGAAGCTTAGTCCTAGTGGGTTTGAGAAGATATGCTGACGCAGAGCGGAGGCTACATGTTGAGCTATGTGCAGTGAGAAGTTCCTTGAGGTAGAGAGGGGCATCGCCATAGATACACTGGTGGGTAAGGAGAGAGACCTTATACTGAATCCTGTATGAGACTGGAAGCCAATGAAGGGATTTAAGGATGGGAGTAATATGGTTGTACTTGCGCACCCTCATTAGGATCCTTGCGGCACAGTTCTGAACATACTGCTGCTTATGAAGGCATTTGCCTGAGATCCCGATGAGGAGTGCATTGCAATAATCTAGTCTGGAGGAAACAAAGGCGTGGATAAGCTTTTCTGCATCTGCAAATGTCAGTGTGGAATTAAGTTTGGAGATATTCCTGAGATCAAAAAAAGAAGTCTTACACAGCTGATTGATATAGGCCTCAAATGTCAGATTACAGTCCATTTTAACACCCAGGTTGGTAACTGTTGTAGAGAATGGAAAATCTTGACCAAAGAAGGCAATGCTGGTTACTTTCGATGTCCGGACCTGGTTTGGAGTGCCAGCTAGAATGACGTCCGTCTTGGAGCTATTTAGCTGCAAAAAGTTTTGATTCATCCACGCCTTTATTTCGTCCAATGAAATTCCGTGCCGACCAATGATACGACCAATTGGAAGCATGTAAAGAATAAACAGCATGGGACCAAGCACTGAGCCTTGAGGGACACCACAGGTGACATTATACATCAGGGATTTAGCCTCTCCAATTGCAACATGTTCAGTTCTACCAGTAAGGTAGGATGAAAACCAGTTGTAAGCAGAGTCAGAGAGACCTATGGTGGACGTATCAAACGCTGCAGTCAAATCCAGAAGGATAATGGTGTGCCAGCATCTGCCGCCATCAGTAGGTAATTTGTGACCCTGACCAAGGCTGTTTCCATACTGTGGCCGGGACGAAAACCAGATTGAAATTTCTCAAACAAGTTGTTTTGTTTTAGATGAACCAATAGCTGAGCAGCAACTGCATTTTCCAACACTTTAGAAAGAAATGGAAGGTTCATTTCAATTGAAGGTACTATTTAAACAGCTGTTTATGAGCACTTTTTATTCATATCACACATTTACGCGAAACTTTTATTAACTCACTGTAAACTATGGAGATAAAGGTAAGGATCATGTTTTTTTTATTTTGATTTGATTTTAAAGCAAACCATCAGTCAGCCTATGGCATCTAATAGAGCGTTTGGACCCGGAAACGGTATGACCTTCCATATATGGTTGTGTGTGACGCCAGGCTTAACAAGCGAATAATTATATGTTTTTGTACGATTCACATCGTACAAACTCATTCGAATTAGCCACCTAATTACGAATTGTGAAATCAGTTTGGGGAAGACAATTCCATGAGTTTGGTTATTCAGAGATGAGTTCTTCTGAACCCGGCAAGTGTACCTATGAACAGCAACACTGAGGGAAGAAGACCTAACAAACACTACTCAAATACACAACACAAAAACACAAGAGCTTCTTGCTAAGCAGCTAGCTAGCTACTCAAGCACTGAGCTTTGTTACTACCGCCACTGTAATGCAAATACATGGAGTGTGTTTCTGTGACTGAAAGTGTGTTTGACCGAATAGCCCAGTGATCTCAAGGGGCTACTCTAACAATGTTCAGTCTCCTTTCCTCAGGGATTTCTAGATACTGTGGAGGCCAAAGAACACTTTCAACACACCCAACACATTTATCAGAGGTGTGAAAGCTATAGGTTGTTTTCAGGTATACACTCTCTGAAACCGATATCAACAACTTAACTCTAAACAAATGGCTGCTGATAATAGCACCTGGTCTGTGGAATAGAGTGGCTTTATGCCATCTCTAGCCACGTGGACATTTCAATTAAGTGCAAAGCTGGCAGTTATCGCTCTCTTAAATTGGCTTGTCTGGTGTTAAGGATGGTCTTATAGTGGAGACAGACTCATTTCGGACTCTTTGAGCTGAGGGGGTTATTTTAGCCCTGCTGCTGCTGCAGTGGCCCGGCCAACCTCTGCGTCCACAAATTCACCCCAGGGCAAAATAACAGGATGTTATTTCCAAAGCTGAACACTCCATTTTTTGTCTGTTATAAAAGAATAATTCACCTTCAAAAATAAAAATACTGCCATAATTTTCTCACCTTGTTGGCATTTAAACTTGTATGATTTTCTTTCTTCTGCAAAACACAAAATTAGATGTTTTGAAAAGTGTTGGTAACCAAAACTCATTGGTCCCCATTGACTTCTACTGTATGGACACGAAACCAATGCAAGTCGATGGGGACAACGGTTTTCTGTTACAACATTTTTCAAAATATTTTCTTTTGTGTTCGGCAGATCAAAGAAAGTCATACAGGTTTAAAATGACAAAAGAAACTGTAAATAATGACAGAAATTTGATTTTGAAGGTAAACTATCCCTCTAATATTCTGGCTAGTCTTTCTAAAAGTGCAAAACAGTGACCCAATTTAACAACAATATTCTTCACCAAAGACTTCTTTGATGTGATAAATGCCTATTTGTTCCCATCCGCTAGATCTGCTTACTATCCGTGTTTTTCTTGTGGCTACAATGGACACAGCGTTATCTTATTTTACATGCCAGAATGAACACAGCTGCATGCGTGTCCACTCTTTCTCCCTCTCTGTAAAAAGCCAAAAGCAGCTCTCCCCATAATACAGTTCCTGTAAACCTGGTTAAAGTGTGTTTTGGCATATTAGTGTGCTGGAGGGCAAAGTCCTAGTTCCACTCGTCCCCTGCGTGCTCACAGCAAAGCGAAACATTTACACCGTGTCAGTCCGGCAGCTCTGACATACAAAGGAATCCTGAAATACTTTCCAAACCATTTGCCTAAATAACAAACGGAGGACAGCGCTGGTAGGGGGCTGGCTCACGGAGAAGACCTTAGTCTGGGTGTTTGGGAGAAGACCTTACTTGTTTCTTTTTTATTTTACAGACTGTGGGCTTGAGCGTGCAGAGAGGCTCTTCTGGTTTGGATCATGTCACTGTCTTTAATGGGAAGACTACCTCATCTGAAGGAGGACACATGGTGTTTGTGACGCCAGGAAGAGAAGATGACAGCTAATGTTTCCAGAGACAAAAGAGCTGGTATTTAAATGAACGTACCCTTAAAGAGCCTCCTTGTTTTTTGCAAAAAAGCCTTGTGATAAAAGGTTACATTTGCATTTTTTCATTTGGTCGACACCTTTACCCAAAGCAACTCACAGTGTATTTAAAGTATATTATCATCTCTTATCAGCATGTCCGTGCTCTCTGAATCAAACCCATGACCTTTGTGGTGTTAACACCTTGCTCTCGTCTTGACTTAGTCTAAAAACAAAGTACGATCTTCAACGTCTGTCAATTACAACAATCTCAAAGTTCTCCAAATTAGATTTTCAGTATTATGTGTGTCATATGTACAGTAATGCAGTGCTGTAGGTTCTGAGAGCGTGTGTTGAGAATACTCACTCTTGTACGGCTCGTGCTATAGACAGCGCTGTGGATCCTGTTTCATTAACACTGTCCAAGGTCACGTTTGGCAGGTCGTCATCATCACTGTCGCTTTTGATTTGTCTTGGCGACAGACCATTGGGGCCTGTTTGTGCTGCCGCAGGGGACAAGAAAAGTGTAGGTTAGTAACAAATAGGGCTGTAGTCAAGTCCACCATTGTCGAGTCCAAGACAAGTCCAAGACCAGGACTAGTCGAGACCGAGTCAAGTCCGAGTCCAAAGAGGTTCGAGTCCAAGTCAAGTCCGAGTCCAAAGAGGTTCGAGTCCAAGTCAAGACCGAGTCCAATTGAGACAGTCAAGACAGAGACAGAAAAAAATCATGACTACAAGACCACATACTTAACTATTGATAATTTATGTGATGCAAGAGACAGCATATCTTCTATTCTAAGATAATCATTTTCATTATTGTTTGTAATGATCAAAAAGCAGATAAAATAAGGTCATTTTATTTTTACATATACAGGTGCTGGTCATATAATTAGAATATCATCAAAAAGTTGATTTATTTCACTAATTCCATTCAAAAAGTGAAACTTGTATATTATATTCATTCATTACACACAGACTGATATATTTCAAATGTTTATTTCTTTTAATTTGATGATTATAACTGACAACTAATGAAAATCCCAAATTCAGTATCTCAGAAAATTAGAATATTACTTAAGACCAATACAAAGAAAGGATTTTTAGAAATCTTGGCCAACTGAAAAGTATGAACATGAAAAGTATGAGCATGTACAGCACTCAATACTTAGTTGGGGCTCCTTTTGCCTGAATTACTGCAGCAATGCGGCGTGGCATGGAGTCGATCAGTCTGTGGCACTGCTCAGGTGTTATGAGAGCCCAGGTTGCTCTGATAGTGGCCTTCAGCTCTTCTGCATTGTTGGGTCTGGCATATCGCATCTTCCTCTTCACAATACCCCATAGATTTTCTATGGGGTTAAGGTCAGGCGAGTTTGCTGGCCAATTAAGAACAGGGATACCATGGTCCTTAAACCAGGTACTGGTAGCTTTGGCACTGTGTGCAGGTGCCAAGTCCTGTTGGAAAATGAAATCTGCATCTCCATAAAGTTGGTCAGCAGCAGGAAGCATCAGAAGCGTCTCGCCTGGGCTAAAGACAAAAAGGACTGGACTGCTGCTGAGTGGTCCAAAGTTATGTTCTCTGATGAAAGTAAATTTTGCATTTCCTTTGGAAATCAGGGTCCCAGAGTCTGGAGGAAGAGAGGAGAGGCACAGAATCCACGTTGCTTGAGGTCCAGTGTAAAGTTTCCACAGTCAGTGATGGTTTGGGGTGCCATGTCATCTGCTGGTGTTGGTCCACTGTGTTTTCTGAGGTCCAAGGTCAACGCAGCCGTATACCAGGAAGTTTTAGAGCACTTCATGCTTCCTGCTGCTGACCAACTTTATGGAGATGCAGATTTCATTTCCAACAGGACTTGGCACCTGCACACAGTGCAAAGCTACCAGTACCTGGTTTAAGGACCATGGTATCCCTGTTCTTAATTGGCCAGCAAACTCGCCTGACCTTAACCCCATAGAAAATCTATGGGGTATTGTGAAGAGGAAGATGCGATATGCCAGACCCAACAATGCAGAAGAGCTGAAGGCCACTATCAGAGCAACCTGGCCTCTCATAACACCTGAGCAGTGCCACAGACTGATCGACTCCATGCCACGCCGCATTGCTGCAGTAATTCAGGCAAAAGGAGCCCCAACTAAGTATTGAGTGCTGTACATGCTCATACTTTTCATGTTCATACTTTTCAGTTGGCCAAGATTTCTAAAAATCCTTTCTTTGTATTGGTCTTAAGTAATATTCTAATTTTCTGAGATACTGAATTTGGGATTTTCATTAGTTGTCAGTTATAATCATCAAATTAAAAGAAATAAACATTTGAAATATATCAGTCTGTGTGTAATGAAGAATATAATATACAAGTTTCACTTTTTGAATGGAATTAGTGAAATAAATCAACTTTTTGATGATATTCTAATTATATGACCAGCACCTGTATATAGCACTAAAGTCACAAAGCCGAAGTGTAACTGTTTATTACTTTTTTAAGGAACTTTTTTATCAGCCCTCCTAACAGCAAGGTTGTGCAGCAATGAACACTTTTGTGCGTGTGTGTGCGTGCGTGCGCGCGCCTGCCCGTGCACGTGCGTGTTCGATAGAGGAGCCGCTTGAAAGAGCAGTGGCTCAACGGCTCGTTTATAAGCACGTTTATAAGCACGTCGGTGCCCATCCTTAAATAACATGTTTATCACAATGACAATAAAAATACGATCAATCTTATCTTTAAGCCCTACTTTCCAAACTTTCTAAAATACTCAAATGCAATGCTAACTCTGAAACATGGCATTAACTTACCTCTCTTTGTGATGCCTTTGCAGGTGTCTTACGAAATTGGATGTTGTCCCACATGTTTCGGGGAAAGTTTTGTTGCAAAAAGTTTCCTTTTAAGCGCACTGTCGATACATTTATTATGGTTTGTAAAACCAATCTGTATTATGCGCTGCTCGCTGACATCGCGCCTGATGAATGATTGATGCTGGTTCGCGCCGCGGACGAATCGCTCATTTGAACCGGTTCTTTCTTTTTAGTGAACCGGTCGAACCAGTTCAGCTGAATCGTTCCCGTTTAGCGTCTCCCGTAAACACTTAATATTATCCACAAATTAATTCAGTTATTCACTTTCTGGCGTGCATGACAGTCCCGCGGACTTGAACCAATATACCAGAGTTATTTAGTTACAACAACAGCACACACTGACCTGAACTGCTGTGTGAAAAGAGAGCTTGTGAGCACGCGCAGCTCTCGTTCTAGAGTCGAGAGTCGGCAACAGTTTTCGGATCATTAGTTTTCGGATCACAAGAATATTGCTCTATCAATGTTTTGTTTTGAAGGAGAAAATAAAACATATATCGCTGGACTCGGACGAGACCGACTAGAACATTTTCGAGACCAATGACCAAGTCCGAGACAAGTCCGAGACCATTAAAAAACGTCTCGAGTCCGGACTCGAGTACTACAGCACTAGTAACAAAACTATGATATGCATATGGCCCGGTCATTCTTAAACCTCAATCCGATTTATAAACTCACATAAGCCACATGACTTTAAAGGGGCGATGAATTAAGACCACAATTTTAACCCGAGCTTTTGTTATATAAGAGGGAATCATATTCAAGCGAACATCCTGTAAGTGTCAGACCTGAAAACGCCCTTGTTACTGAAATTACAACTGTTATTGACACCAGGCTCAGCGAACGCCAGGTCCTGGAATGCACCTATCTATGACATTGATAGGTTGAACACCGCCTCCACAGAAAAATATCAACGACTACTTCTCTAGCCCTGCCCACTGGTTCGCGCATGACAGTACTGAAGTAACACAAGCAACAAGCAATGAACAAACATGCCGTTAAATATCGCAAAATATTGTGGCGTCAGTGGCTGGTTGTGGAAGACCACAGTCGCTGCATAACCTTCCTTCGGATTCCGACATTAGTAATGCGTGGTTGAAGTTTATTTTTAAAGAGGTTCCAGCTCACGTGGGTAAAACATTACAGCAGATTCCTTTGTGAACAAGGCAGAGGTTGACGATGGATTTGTGGAGAGACTCAAATTAAAAAGCAGTGCTGTGCTGTCAATATTGGATAGGAATGGCGCAGCAATCTTATGTGAGTGCAACATATTTGTACTATGCGTCACTATTGCTTTGTTAGAGATCGCTACGTCTCTAACCAAATTCACAGAAGGCTCCAACTAAGTTTACTACGCAAACTGCTATCCAATCATAGCAGTGGGCGTTTACTTCCAAGTCTTCATGGCATAACGCCCATTCAAACCGATCGTTTGTCAAGCCGGCCTCACAACCCGGGTAGAAAATAGCCTATTACTTATTGATTTTGAGGTTTTTGAATGTAAAAACCACGCGAATGTCATAAGTAGACCTCATACAACAGTATAAAACAGTAAACAAGCCCAGTTCATCACACCTTTAACAATAATTTATACAGTTTTCAATCAGTGCACAGGAACTAAAAACTTTTCTGTGTCTTAAAGGGACAGTTCATCCAAAAATAAAAATTACAATGGTAGACAAAAGTGCCCCACAGCTGTTTTCTTTCCTACATTGTTCAAAATAACTTCTTATGTGTTCAACAGAACAACAACATTTATAAAGCAATATTTCCTACTATGGTAGTCAATTGTGACCAAGAACTGTTTAGTTACAAGCATTCTTCCAAATATCTTTCTAGGTGTTCATCAGAACAAAGAAATTTATACTGATTTGGAACAACTTGAGGGTGAGTAAATGAAGACAGAATTTTCGTTTTTGGGTGAACTGTCCCTTTAACCAGTCACAACACAACAACAAATTTCTAGCATCATTTTAAACGTGTTCTGTCCACACAGAAAATTACAATGTGCAAAATGACAACCAATCAGAATATAAATGACATTTAATGTGCAGCTTTGTGGAGGAGGATTTTGAACCAATGAGATTTCACTTCAAGCTGAGACGCCCAGTAGATCAAGATGATTGGCAGGGACCAAGTGATTAGCAAAGTACCTTTTTGTGGTCTTAGCTGGTCAGGAGGAAAACTTGCATTAACATACGGTGACACAGGATGTATCTCTTGCTGTATTAGTGTGTGCCGCATGTGATGCCGTGCAAAAAAACGAAATGATCTAAATAACAGATGATTAAACTGTGGTGTGTCTGTTTGTGCTTACGTAAGTATGTACAAAACAGTATGTATGTTTGTCATCTAATATGTTTTTAATAAGTCACACCTTTGTATCAGAATTCCAATACTAAAACACAAATATCTGATTCCTGCATGTCATTTTCTACAGAAAGAGACCAACATTCCTCCTCTTGAGGTTAGCCTGAGCTGAAGGGCTACGGTTCTAATTCACTGCTCTCTCAGCAGTCTTGTCAGTCCTGATCCCTGATCAGAGGTACACATGCTGTCTCCCAGCCAGCCTAGGGCACTTTGTCCTCTGGGTATGTCACCAGCACAGGTGATTAACACTATCACACATTTCTCCACCTATAGACCGTCTAAAGACACCACCGCTATGCTGTCACTTGGCCTTTGTCTGCAGGGTGGTGGACATGGCTGTAGAATAACCCTCCAGTCTAGAACCACTAGCTTGAACATCACATTCGCTGTTTTACCTTAGACCTATTAATTACATTTCTTAAACCATCTTTGATGATATTACGATAGTCCCAATTTACTCTTATTGCTTTAAAAGTAATATAAAAGGCATGTGATGTATAACTTAAAGTGGAGGTAACATGCTATGTCATGCATTCTGACTTCTTTACACTGTTGAACGTGCTGGCTTCTCCTGCTTAACACGGTCAACTTGTTAAAAAACGAGTTGGACGTATGACGTAGTATTTCTGTGCTTGATACACTCCCCCAGCACTCCAACTTGTTTCGGAAACTTTTTTAAAAGTCCGGATCCCTGTTTCGTAACAGGAATCCTATTCCTTTTATTGGGCAATTCTCCTGGAAAAGCACGGCAAAGAAAGAAAAAGCCCGCCCACGCGCCAACCGACGAGCGAGACCCGCTTGCCATCAAGATTGTCTGCGCTGCGTCAAGTTTGCCTGCGCTGCAGCTCGTTACTCTTGCGATAGTGACGTTTAGGTGTGTCTGTTTGTTAACGGTATTTCAGTGATGGATGTTATATAAATTATGGATTTGGAGATCGTTTGAAACTGATAGATGGCGCGGTCCCAGTGCTAAAAGATGCCGGACATGAACTGCATGCGGTAAGTGAAACTAAGTCATATGTCTGTGTTTTGTTGCCAACTGGCGCATACGTGCAAATTTGTGTGCTCGTGATTTAGTTCCGTCCCACTGCCTGCCTTCAGCAGCTCATGTTTTTCCGGAAATAATCGTACAGCTGTATCTCTCTTTTATAAATTTGATCAAACTAAATACTCTTCGAAGATATGACATATGCAATACTACCGTATAGGTACTCAAGATTATTATGAGATTGGCAGAAACTGAGTGTGTTACCAGATCTTTAGGCACAAAAGGTGTTCATTCCTGATGTTTCTATGCCTGGTGCAAGTGCGTTGTAACAATCATTTCAGAGTGCCGGAAACACTCAGCAGAAGTGATAAAGATTTCAATGAAAGATTAACTGCATTCTTTACAAGAGTCTGAAGACTCCACCTCCTCCTCTATTCCGTCCACTCAGGGTTGACACAAATCAGTTACAGCTATGCATGTGGAGTAACCCAAAACAATTCACAATACTAACTTCTGCATACTGTATAGGAATTCCAGAGTACTGGATGTGACATTTGAAGTCACTTGAAATATGAATTCTCAGAGAATGTATTACCAATATATTAAAGCATCTGTTTATTTTTTCCTAAACCCATGATGATAGAGTCCAGACATCAGAAAAATATCAATCAATACACTTTAACTATTTTAAAAAGGGAACAAACATGCATTATGGATGGGACAGAAAAAGGACACACGCTTCTGGCAGACAGCATACTTTTGTATTAAAAAGTATGCTTGTTTGTATTAAAATGCACAAACCAGAAGCAATAATAACCAACAAATGAAGAAGGCATTCGGAAACAAAGTAGAAAACAATGTTACGGATGTGACTTTTCTCAGTTATGGATGTGACAATTCTAAGAGCTGCACTTGACTATAAAAAATCGTTAAAAAACATAAAAATATATCAATATGGTTTACGCTGATTTATTCATGGTAAGGTTGACATTTGCATGGAATTGCTCATTTAAAGCAAACCGTACTAAGGCACACGAGTCAATGTTTAAACAGACCTACAATTCTCTTTCTATGCGTTTTATTAACTTGACAAGGAAAACTGTCAATTCTCGAAAAAATGTTTTTTTTACATTTTTATATACAGTATGTAATACGCATGTGTTGTGAATTACAAATATACTGTACTACTTTCATTTTGCACATAGCAAGACAGACAATCAACATTAATATAACAACCTCTACTATAATCCTTTCATTCGGCCCACAGTTGATCTAGATATATCTAAAAATGTCCATTTAAAGGCTACAGTATGACAAAAGCAGAGTTCACAAGACGTAGTGAAGCAAACCCCATGATTTCGTTCTGCTGTTGTTTCCAGCCATAGCCTGTTTCCATGGTAACCAGAGACAGAGCTATGGAGAAGGGAACGCCCCCTTTCCACCTCCCCCTGGCAACCTGTACGAGAGTGTGCATGTACAAGTGAAAGTGTGCAGTGTCCATTGTGTTTTCAGCTGTCACTGACAAAGACATATCTGTGCAGTTATTTTTTTTACATGTACGTATTTAAACATTGCAGTCTACAGCTGCACTTCAGATTATGGTTATTAACGTACTTGAAGTATGTTAATGCAACATACATTACTCCTATTATTGTAGGAGTAATGTAACAGACCAGCATATATCTCATATCACGCAAGCATATCAAAGTGTGCTACCCTGTGTGGACCCCACCCAGGCCTGACCCCATTTCCTCTGTGCTGCTTCAGTGCTTTCTGGGTGGAGTCCGTGTTGCTATGTGCCGACAGCTCGAGCTGCCACCCATCTTCGATATCCGCCCCACCCCATTATGCAAACCTTGTTTTTCCTCTCTTTCCTCCCCTCCAGCTGAGAGAGACAACCAGTACTTAAATCCCTCTTGCAGGACACCCAGCCCTGCCCAACCATTTGGGACCGACAACCTTCCCAGATAAACAAGAGGTTAGCAACAAACAGTTCCCTTGTGCCTTCGCTTGGGCTGAACACCATTCGATAGCAACACCCAGAGCATCATGGATCAGTGACAGAGCTTTAAAACTTGCCCTACAGGAAACCAACTCTAAACAGCAGCTCCAGCGGTTGAGGGTTTGGGAAGGCACCACGAGATGTGTGCTTCTGATTAGGGCATGTGGCAGGAGCCCGAAACCTGTCTACAACTCTGTCTTGGACTTGAGACCGTACAACAGATCCAAGCTTTAAAGTAGAAAGTGCTTTCATCCCACTGTAAAACACTGCCTGGAGACACTGCACAACAGGATAAAAGTTTTATTGACTTTTTACGTTATATAGTATGCATAACCTAGAGGGTGCACTTCAAATGCTCATTCAGACAGTACGGATGGCCTGACACATAGTGCATATGGCCTAACACTAGTGCACAGGCAGCTGAGGACAATCATCCTCATATCTGCTTGTGATTATGAGTATTGCGGTGCTTTTCTGTGAAGAACGACTAAGTAATGCTGTCTGGTGTCTGAAGCCAGTGTTTTACTAAAACAGATGTGAAGGAACAGACGACTCTGAGCTTTCAAGTCTGTCCATTCCAGATTTTCTCCTGAGATCTCAGTTTCATAAAGATTCAAGTTTTAAATGAATCCCACTTGGAAACCTCCAACCTCTGGGCTATCAACCATAGTCCAATACAAAGCTATAACCAGCAACAAAAATTACCATAATGTTATCTAGCACTGTTTAATTTATTAATCGACAAAATTCCTGAATAAATGTTTGTGTTTATATAGCATATCGTCACTGTCGGGCGGAAACCTCCTATGTCCAAATTTTGTCAATTTCATATTTTTTCACAAATCGATGCTATTGGTCAGTCCCCATGTGGGTCTGTTATTTTTACAAATTATTAACCAATCTAAAGTGTTGAAAATAGATTGAGAGCAAATCTCTTAACTCCAGACTTTGATGAACGCTGCTGGCAGCAGCGACGTCTGTGTCCGTACCATTCTTATCAATGACAGCGTAATCTCGTATCTCCCTGCTCCCAAGTCATAAACCTTATATCTCCGATTAAACATGGTTTTGGGGAAATGTTGTGTTAATGTTGGTACACAACAGTATATGATAGCAATATAAGGTATAATACCAACTTTAACGATACAATGTTTAATAACTAAAAAAAATGCAGTTTTTTTAATTTCCTGAAAAATAATGGTTTTGGAGATGCGAGGATTCCGCCCGACAGCGACGATATGTGTGTGTTGTGTATATTTATATGTATACACAACAAATATTTATATAGGCCTAAATATATATACATTTCTATCTAAATATAATTTGTATTATGTGTGAATATAAATATCGTCGCTGTACTTTCGAAACCTCTGATGTCCAAATTCGCTGTTTTACAGGAAATGGTTAAAACACTGAACTTTTCAACGATTAAATATTGTGTTGTCAAAGTTGACAAGCACTTTTTAATACTTTTTATTGGTTAGATATTTGCAAAACCAACATAAAGGGCACCTAATAATAATGATTTATGACAAATAAATTCAAATCACAAAATTTATTGTGATTAATCGGTTTGACAGCCCTAATATAAACATCACACTATTCGAGTTGATAATATAATAAGAACTTGATTAAAAATAAATAATTTACAGACAAGGATGAGACACGGTATATATTACATGGTTGTGAAAAAATACGTCCTCATAGACAAGTCCCTAAAAATGTATTGCTAGAAATCAAGCTCTTTAAAGGTAAAGGTAATTTCTAATACAGGGTATAACTTTATTACATAAAGCAATTATGGCAATTAACAAGGAATCCAGGAAGAGATCCTCACCTTTACCCTGACACTTGGCCTCATCCAGTAGAGGGAACATGATGGTGGAGTTGAGGCTGGAGGGGGAGCGTACTGCTGTGGTGTACATAAAGGGCAGTGACTGCACCACCACGGGGATACGGTGCACCTGGCTGGGTAGTTTACTGGGGCTTGAGGGGGGGACAGGGTGAATGATGTGCAAAAATTGCTGGCCCCTAATTCTTTGAGAAGATCCCACCAAGGGCCCAGGTGTCAGCATGGAGGTCATTCCCGAGGAGACGGAGGTGATTACAGATGGTGAAGGTGACGATGAAGAAGAGGACGGATAGAAGGCTGAGGTAACGGGTGACGCATTATGTGAAGGAGATGACGTCCGTGCTTTGTTGATGGACAGGTCCACAGGCTCTGTCTGGGTCTGGAACTGGTCAGAAGAGAGCAGGTCTTCTGGAGGTTCCGCCTTCACTTTGCTGATAAGAATTGGCATGGCCTCCATATCAGGATAACTGTGCACTTTGGGTGACTATGAGAAACAAACACAAAACAAAAATGAAAGACTGTATTAGTGCAGAACTACTCTCAGGAGTTGTGGCCCAATTTAAACTTGGAGCAGCCCTGCAGGTTTGTGACACTGAACAAAGAGGATATCGTCACTGTCGGGCGGAAACCTCCTATGTCCAAATTTGGTCAATTTCATATTTTTTCACAAATCGATGCTATTGGTCAGTTCCCATGTGGGTCTGTTATTTTTACAAATTATTAACCAATCTAAAGTGTTGAAAATAGTTTGAGAGCAAATCTCTTAACTCCATTGGACACTTCAACTGTCTGAGAAGTCTCATAACTCCACCTCTTCTTCACTCCGTGGGAGCTTCTCGGCATTATGTCTCCCGATTGAAAGTTTTTTTTAGACAATAACGAGTGAAAATAGTTAGGTTAGATACATTTGAGTAGGCCTGTTTTGTTAAAAATCGATAGCTGTAATGCTTCGGTGCAGAAGGAAGCCTGTGAGCCACGAAGGTAAGTTTGCGAGCAGATTCGGCTAATTTCCGCCTATTAGACAGCCTAGTCAGCTCATCGTTTTTTGTATTACATCACTTATGGTTCTTAAACCTTTAAAATAGAGTTTAGGAAGATGTATGTAACCACAGTCGTTAGCTTTGGTTAAAGATTGAAGCCTTTTCTCTTGTCAAGAGGCTCAACGCAACCGCCGACTTTATTTGCGTGCAGATTAATTTCCGCCTATATTAGACAGCCTGTTTAACGTTTTATTTTGGTATTGCATCACTCATAGCTCTAACATTTAAAATAGAGTTTAGGAAGATGTATGTAACCACAATCATTAGCTTTCATTAGCTCTTAAAGCCTCGTCTCTTGTCAAAAGGCTCAACGCGACCGCAGATTTTGATGAACACTGCTGGCAGCAGCGACGTCTGTGTCCGTACCATTCTTATCAATGACAGCGTAATCTCGTATCTCCCTGCTCCCAAGTTATAAACCTTGTATCTCCGATTAAACATGGTTTTGGGGAAATGTTGTGTTAATGTTGGTACACAACAGTATATGATAGCAATATAAGGTATAATACCAACTTTAACGATACAATGTTTAATAACTCAAAAAATATGCAGTTTTTTTAATTTCCTGAAAAATAATGGTTTTGGAGATGCAAGGATTCCGCACGACAGCGACGATATGTATACAGGGTTGGGATTCTTCTGTTTCTTCTCAATCGGAACAGTGGTTTATATCTACTGGCTACACTTTCTACTCGATCTGTCCTTCACTGCTGCAAAAACACCACGTGGTCCGGATCTCTTGACCTGTTCTGGCTTAGTCACATGCTTTGTATGAGATCATACAAAGCATGTATGCATGATGTATGCATCGTTGCAAAGCAGCTGTACAGAAAACATGATGTAAAACAAACAGTAAAAATAGATTATTTTAATTTAAAATAATAGGGAAAGAAAGCAAAAGAAGGAAAACTGTGCCAAAAAAACGCAATACAGGAATTTTGTAATGGTTTTAATGGAAAAAGCTAATGGTTCATAATGGTATTTTAATGAAAACCATTCTAATTTCTGTAATGGTTTCTATTGGGTTTCTAGGGCTTTTGCAGGGCTGTATGCATAGAAATATGTATTTTGAAAACATGAAAATGATAAAATACAATGTATGTACAGTAAGCAATACAGTACAAGAGACAGTGCTTTTTGTGAATAAAATGCAAAGCGGAAGTGACTTATCCACATGCTAGTGGATGAAGTGTTCCTCACTGCAGTAAAAGCATACAGTATAATGATGACTCCTGAGCAGGCAGCTAATCATGACAGAGCAGCTCTTTAAACCAAAAGAAAAAGTTCTCCGATTGCACCAGCAGATGTGATAAACGGTCTGCTTGAGAATCACAGCTCCACTTTGTTTATATACTCACGTTTCCTTATGTTACCGTAATGTGGGCTAAGTGTGCCTGCGGCGAAGCTTTTTCTCCCATGAGCTCACGGTATTTATAATCCAGATACGTGACTCTATGTGTTACTAACCCATGATTCAGCAGCACACACTACAATAAAACTGTGTCTGAATCCAAAAACAAACAAATGGCGGCCCATTAAATATGCTGACGGGACCCGAAGCGCTCAGGTTAGTTCAATAAGGGGTCAAAGGTCATTGTCACAGGTCAGGAAACATGACCTTAAGGTCATGGACAATACTGAAGTGAATCAGGGTGAAAACAGCAGTATTTTCGGAACAAAAGGGACCCCTTCTGTGCAAGTGTGACAGTGCTGACAACAATGCTTTAATAGCTATTAAGTCACGGTTTTACTGAAACGACTGGTGGGACAATATGGTTTAGAAATATCAGATATTTCTTTTGTTTGCCATTTGGCAGCCTGATATTTTGTATGGAATAGTTCACCCAAAAATGACCCTTAGCCTCAACACAACTCAGACATTCTTCAATATATATTCAATGTTTTCATATGAGTTTGGATTGATATGAAGGTGAGTAACAGATGACACTATTTGTTTTGGGTGTACTGTTCCTTTAAGAAATTTAAAGTAAGGTCATTTTCATCATTCTGTTCAGTGAATTTTGTACATTTAGTGTACAAAAATGCTGCACAGCTGCACAGACGGGGTGGTAATCAAACCCAACAAGTGAATGTCTATTTGCATAGCATGCAATCAGCAACCGTCTAATGAGGGTTGTATGAAAGAAAAGGGAGGTTCCCCTAATGACCAATCAGCATCTCAATTACGTATAAGACACACTATCTAATGGAAAAACCTGCCTCTGTATTACCTACTGTATGAGTTCTCATGTCTTTCCTAGCAAAAGGCACACAAGGCAACAGCAGCAGGGCAACATTTCCTCTGTGATGAACTCTCCTACATTCTTTTGAATTCTGTGATGTACCCTTCAGGGTATGCTTAAGCGGCTTTATATTGCATATGTTTTTTTGTTGGTGTGCATGTATATAGGACATTGTGGGGAGCGGCGCCCGCGGCCGCTGTAGCCTCAGGCTTTGTAGCCCCTTTGAGACTAACCTTCTTCTCAAACAGAGCTCATCTGCTCTCTCAGTTTAGACTTGGATTACTGGTTTCATTGTTTTTATCAAACGCAGTCTTTAAAAACGCAAATAATCAGGAACGACCACTCATGATTATTTTGATGGTATCTACTAGGCTTTACACGTCATTACGATCTAGTGTGTTAAGAAAGGAAACTGTAAACTACGATAAATGTAGCGCACACGAACTCCTTTCACACGGAATAAAAGGTAAACCCACAAACAAATCAAAGGCTTTGTGTTGGCGTGCGAAAACTGGAAACCTATTGTTGCATGCTGATCCCTTTCCTTGTCTGAACATCATTTTCAAATGAAATAAGCAAATGTTTCCAAACCCCAACCGCGCACTTGTTTTGCTTTCAAGGGTGCAGTTTCCACCTTCGCTCTGATGACTACATAGCCTTATTCCTACGTGAGATCTTAAAGCAGGAAGGCAAAAATCCTAATTTATGAAAAATAACTTTTATAATGTGATAGCGGTACATATCACATTAAAATTATTTTCGCTAGAAAAAGGCTGACGAAATGGAAACATTTAGTGGTCAATACTAGTGAAAAACTGTACAATTTTCAATACGATTACAACTGTGTCTATTTTTGTAGCCTTAGTAAGGGCATTAACTAGAGCAAACCATTCTCAGCACGGCTTTGGCAAGTGGCCATGTAAATGTCGGCCATGTCTGAACGATGGTATGCACTTCAAACATGCATTGTGTAGGTTGCTCACTTCCTGCCGCTTGGCAGTATTTCGAAACATATGGATAAATATGTCTTTCAGCCTTTTGCAGGAAGCAAGCAAGGTGTTGTTATGCTCTTCTGACTTGTGAAGTAGATCATAAGAGTGGATGTTCTTGGCTCTCAAAAGGACCTATTTAGTACTAACTCTTTCAAAGAGAAATGGTGCATTCATATCTATGTCTAGTCATACTTGCTCACAGTATGTGTAATGACATTTTTTGGACAATAATTATGTAATTATTAGTGAACAGTTCTCAAAACAGTGCTTACAATGGGTTTGATCAATTTCTCTGTACTTTCATGACACAAAACATCGAGCCAAGTGCTAAACGATAATGCAGGTACAGTATGTTATTTCAATTGTAAATAATGAACAAAGAGGATGCACTCTACTGACTAAATACAGCCAAGGAAAAAGTAAGAGAGCATTCCAAAATTATTTTTTAGTTTTTCTGCACTTACTACTTATAGGTATGTTTAAGTAAAATCAGATTGTCAGTCATTTTTGTTTCATTCTGTGAACTAGTGACGAAATTTCCAAATGAAAATATAGTTTTTAATGTGCATTTATTTGTGCATTTATATGATTGAAAAGGGGAAAATTAGTCAAAATAAAAAACAATGTTGCAGATCTTGAATACTACAAAGAAAACAAATTCATATTCATCACTCTTAAATATAAAAGGTGCTTCACGATGCCATGAGAACCTTTTTCTTGCCTAAATGGTTACATAAAGAACCTTCAACCTCCCAAGAACCTTTCTGTTTCACAAAAGGTTCTTCAGATTATAAAAAGTAAGAAAGAGGTGGTTCTTTAAAGATCGTTTGAATGAACGGTTCTTTATGAAACCAAAAAAGGTTCTTCTATGGCATCAATGATGAAAAGGTGAAGAACCTATTAAGAGTGATGTTTAAACTACACATTAATTAGGTTTTTACATGTACTTTAGTATCAGATCAAAAATGAACATTGATGGAATTAACCTAATTTATTTGCAACTTTTATGCGTCTTTGCATTCTCTCATTGCTTTTGCCATTTCTTAAAATTGAAATTCAACAGACACTGGACTGAAATTACCACAATAAACGTAGAACTTCTGATTAAAGGCAAAACTGGAGTGGTCTCTTAATTTTTCCCAGGCTATATATATCGAATAGTCAATCTGAAGTGTGTTTGCGTAACCGTAGACATTAGTAGACTTAGGCAAGCAACATATGGTGAAATGATAAAAAAAAGAGAAGAGACAGAGAATGTTTCTGAACAGTAGTGGCCCTACATCTGTGCTTTAGCCCTGCCAAAATGGCTGCCCTGGCTGCGGTGGCCCTGACAGCGAGCCCTGGGAGCATTCCTGCTCCAGCTGTGTCTCTCCACAACCCTGCGCTCCATCGGGGCTGTTCCACACAAACACACCATTCCTGCTCAGTGCCTGGGAGTAATTAGGGGGGTATCACAGTGAGGGGGTGGGTGGAAGTTAGGGGGGAAGAAGTGGTACGGTGATGTGGTAGGGTGAAAACTGTATGAAAAACAACTGTTCTCTTACCCCTCGCTCCGATTCCAGAGGTTCTGCTTTGACTCGGACTGAAGGCATTCCGTCTAGCATTAACATCCTGTTTTTGATGGCGTCTGCGAGTCAAGAGAGAGAGAAAAAGAGAAAGGCATGAGAAAGCTGCTGCGTGTGACTCCTCTCACCTTTTCCCTGATCGAGTCGGCTCTGGCATGTTCTGAACAATAGCGCGAGCTGCAACAGAACAGGCAATGATGTCATGATGGTATGCAGTTAGTAAACACTTTAGGTTTAGGACAGAAAGTATACAAACTCATCTGGATTGTATTTCGCCTGGTATTTTACACCTAACGGGCTGCGAAGGCCGAACGAAACAGTATGTTGGCATAACATGAAATCCAGAATAAACAGTAACAATTAAATTAAGAGCCAAAAAAGTAGAATTTGCTTTATGCAGAACTTTATGGTCACAGCTAATCATTTGTGCACATGTACATGTCCCGCAGCGTTTCCGTTACCCGCAGATAGGAAAGAACGTTTAGCATCACCCAGTTGACCCTGCTGCACATCTATGGGGTAGATCTGTTCGAGCAAAGATGCATTTACACGCGCATGTACATACGCACACACAATCAAGGCTCCCTCCGCTGACATCTCTCTTCTTAGATATTCATACAAAAGACACGATTTTCAAACAGAATCCACTTCTCTGTGAAAACCCCCCTCAGGCGTCGGAGTCTCTCAACAAAGGCTACAGTCGCGTTACAGCGCTCCGCTTCAGATCGAGCATCGGAGCGCCAGACGCTCTCGCACACCAAAAAGTGGCCACCTCCTTCAACATCCAAGGATGCGCGAGGAGACGGCTTTAATGAACTGACGGAATCTGATTACAAGTTAATATAGCTCTTACGCCACTGAACGATGGTAAGATGAGATGTTTCAGCACTCCCACTGAGCCAGTTTCTCTTCACCGTCTACTCAATTTACCATGTTGAACACCATAAAGGCACAGTAATAGACACATAAGCATCTTGGGAAATGCAATATTTATGTTGCCTCACGTTTGTTTGGATTTCGCCGGTTGGAAGGGACAAGCTCTTACGGAGAGAAGAATTTCAACACGCTCAAGTTGCCAGAGTTGCAATCTAAAGTAATATGTTCATTGCACTTTTGACTCTTTTGCATTTATTTATTGTACTGAATTGAAAATCAAGATGAACACTTATCAGTATAAGTAAATTATGAAAATGATAGTAAAACATTTATAGTAAAAAAAAAATGGTTAGGGGAAAATGTAGTAAAGGAAAGCAATCAGCTATAGGTTCATTGTCTTAAAGGGACAGTTCACCCCCCCCAAAAAAAATTCACCCTCATATCATTTAAAACCTGTATTTCTTTTGTAAAACACAAAAGACGATATTGTAAGAAATGTTGCAGTGATTTTGTGTCTATTCAATTGAAGTCAATGGGGTCCCGTGTTGTTTGGTTACCAACATTCTTCAACATATCTTCTTTTGCGTTCTGCAGAAGATAGAAAGTCATACAGGTTTGGAATGACAAGAAGGTGAGTAAATGAAAGAAATTCCATCTTTATGTGAAGAAGAGTAAAATAAAAGTGCCCAAAATACAAAAATTAACCTCTGGTTTTCTTAAATGTGTGTAAACACAAGAAGCATCTAAAGTGAAATGTCCGAGCTGGTTGACACTTAGAAAAGGGAACCTCATGAAACAGTCAATCAGAACATGTGATTCTGTCTCAAAGGGAGGTGTCCTGAAGTAACCCATGCACTTATTATTTTAGCAGCAGCACATGAAGGAATGCAAGCAAAGCAAATACACTTTAAACATCTCTATTACACTTCACTCCTGGCATTGGCAGCAGGAAATGAGGCGCAGAGCTCAGCACTTGGACTGAACCCATTCTGGTGAAGGCGAGACAACACTACCCACTATATTAACCTCTATGAATTACCTTTGTCATGCTTATATACCACACATATGTGGTTATGTGCAATACAGTTTCGCTTAATGAAATGAGCATTCTGGCAATTCTTGGAGATGCTGAGCCAGGTGTAGTGAAAAGAATAACAATATCGCCGTGAATTGTAACCCCAGCCTCTTGTCATTGACAGAACAGGCTTCCAAGCTAATCTGTGTGCATTGGATTGATATTGTGATCAGGATGTCCAATGGCTCCAGGTAGTGGTGGGCTGAGATAATGTTGCCATGGCAACCCAGGTTGCAGCTTAGAGGCTTATTGTCCTTCTGGACCGACATTCGAGGTTTCACAGATGACCCGGGCCATTGCTGTTCAACAGCTTGATGTTTTTTTGTCTAAGATGGGGCCAGGGACCTGTCACCATGCTCTTGGGCATCGTGTAAACATATCACTCCAAGACGTTGATCATTAGATCAGATAAATGAACCAGCCTCTCGCCTAACTACCCTTTTCCCTTAAGTGAGCTCTAAATGGGAAATCAATACCAAGAGCAAGGTCTCAGTTGTTTCATTAACCATCAAATGAACAGATTATTAGCATAATTGAGTACAGCACCGCAAGGTTAACATTTAGGCGCGATTTGTCTATCTTAACGGCAATTGATTAACACTTAATCAAGTGGTCGTGACGGTGGAGGGTGTCTCGCCAACTGTATTTAACAGCGCCAAGGTGATACGGGAATAATGATGACTAATTCTCCATCCATCTTCCTTCATCTTCCTCCACCAAATAAATACATCTGGTCAGATTCCACCAAATAAATACTTCTGGTCAGATCTGGGTGATTCTAAACCAGCAGCCTAGTGTCAATGTATTACAATGAAGAATTTTCACACATAAGGACTGGAAAGTAATAATATTGTGTATAGACAATTCATTGTTTTACATCGAAATCTTAGTTAAATTTGATTATTTGTCACATACACAGTTACACAGTTATACTTGTAGTGAAATGTCAGTCTGGTCCATTTTTTCGAAACAAAAAATAGAAAAATGTGCAATAAGTAGAATGTACCAGAAAAGAGGTAATAAAATACAAAATAATAATTATAATAAAATAGGTAAAACTAAGTAAAATAATAAAATATGCACAAATTAAAAAACAACAATTGGAATCTAAATAAAAAATAGCAAAAGAAATCTGTATATAGACAGTAATGTGAATTAAAAAGGGCTTTAAAAAGTAGTGTTTGAATGCAAAAATAGACACCTTTGTTTGACCAGCCTTTGGAGCAGGAGAAATGGAAAGTTGGAGAATCATGTTGGATCTAACTGACAGCACTACAGCCTATACACTGACAAAAATAACTAAGCTTGGGTCTACCGAGGCAAGCCTACCCAACTGGATGAACTAGTGAATGCATTATAGACCTGAAGAGATGGAAAGAGAGCAATCGAGATTAAGATCACCTTTCCATTTCACCAGGGTATTCAAATGAAGCTGCGATCCCAGGTGTGAGCGTTATGAGCATGTGTGCTTGGGAGGTGCAGTAACCGAGTGCTCTGGCATCTCATTGCCATGCACGACTGAAGCCGCCCCCCAAGAGGCTCCCTGAGAAGAATGAGGGCAATTCAACTGGAAACGGGGCAACAGGGAGGGGGCCCGCCTGGGATTCGATTCCGGCCGTGGATGGAGGAGCCAGGGGAGGAGATTGGCTGGCACTCCCATGCCCAGTTGTAGCTTCTGGGTGTCGAGGGAGGCACAGTAAAGGGGGCCTGGAGCGCCGACCAGGCCTAGACGAATGACAAGCGGATCGATGCGAGGTGACAGGCTTGGGTAGAAAAGCCTGACCTTCCTGGACCCCACGCTGACCTTGCCACACAATGAATTAAAGAGCATTCAACTTTCCCCCCGATGCAGAGTACACACCTCATTGTGCAGCTTTCTGCTGCTCCAAGCCTGGTGTTGGATTGATGTGAGGGGCGTTACAGTGCATGGCAGGAACCTCTATTTGAGAGGTTTGTTTAGAATCATAAAAATCTGTAAAATTTTGGTATTTGAAGTTAAAAGCTTAAAGGGATAGTTCTCACAAAATAAAAATGTATTCACCCTCATGTTGTTGTTTTGAGAATTTTTTGTGGTTTTGTGTCCATATAATCTAAATCAACGGGATCCAATGTTGTTTGGTTACCAACATACTTCAAAATATCATCTTTCGTGTTCTCCAAAAAATTAAAGTCACACAGGTTTGGAAAGACATGAAGGTATAATATATGATAAAAGAATTTTCAGTTTTTTGTTAACTAACCTTTTATTGTGGGGTGAGGGGTATAAAATACTCAAAGCTGACAAAACACCAAAAAATTACAAAATAAGAAGATAAAAAATTGCATGTAACATAGCAGGAAAGAAATGAGGAGCAGGATTACATTATAAACCCACTGAGGCATTTCTTATCTGAGATTTTAGATTTTCGCACTGGAGGAGTAGCGCGCTAACAGACGGGTTCCCGCGGTCCTGCCAATGCTATGTTCCCATGTCGAGAGCCCTAAGCAACTGTGGGCATCTGTGGCACAGAGGCTGGTCCTGCTGCCATGGGCCGAAGGGGAAAATGCGGATGGGGATAAGAGGAGGAGGTGGCTGGAAAGGGAGGTTGGGATTTTAGAGCCGGGCCAAATCCAGACAAGCACACTGAACTCAAACACGCCAACAGAGCCTCTCAGTCCCAACCAGAGCGAAAGAACAGCATTTTACGTAACGTCAGACTTTACACTGAGGAGAAGAGCTATTGAGAGATGCTCCCTGCTGAGCTCTTGTAAATAGATTACCTTGCTTTTTGATCTGCAAAAAATACTTGGGAAACCCTTATTGAATGCGAACGTGTGTGACTGCACCACTAGTGCCGCCAAATGGAATTGCAAAATAAATCAATATCCTTACTACACCACACTATTTTGCTATGCTTCTGAAGACCTTGTTGACAAAAATCTTGCCACCACAAGGGCCAGAAATCATAATTCCATGCAGAGCATTCACATGACACAGTGGGAATATGGCTTCTGCTGGCCTCTGTCACACAGAGCTCAGATCAAGAGCACTTCCCTCTTTGGAGCCCCTATAAACAGCAAATATAAGTTATGAGTTGAATATGAGAAGTCCGCGTTCTATCTGTCCGCGTATTATCTGTACATGTATTGTTTGATACAGGGTATGTGCCATCCTAAAAAGGAGGGCTTCTCAACCCAGTTTAGTTCCTCTCAAGGTTTCGTCCTTGTGTTATCTAAACACAAGGGCGTAGAGAGGATCTCGAAAGTGGGACATAAAACTTCTCATAAAACTTATCAGATTGAATACATATGACTAAGTATCAAAGTTTGACAATCTGATACAACTGCTGTATTATTGTCTGCTCACATGCCAACAGATTGTATCAATAGAAGACTTAAGTTGACTGAGTTAAAACTCAAGAGAAGGAATACGCTTTCATCCTTACATGAACTGAACTGCCAGTGAACCTTAAAGGGATAGTTCACCCAAAAATAAAAATTCTGTCATCATTTACTCACCCTCGGGTTGTTTCAAACCTATATCAATATCTTTGTTCTGTTAAACACAAAGAAAGATATTTGTAAGAATGTTAGCAATTTTCAGTTCTGTGACATCATCCCCTAATATATTGTACAAGTATATTTTGTTGTTGTTCTGTTGAACACAAAGTGAGATATTTTGAAGAATTTAGGAACACAAACAGTTCTGGGGCACCTTTGACTACCCTTTAATTTTTCCTACTATGGCAGTGATGTCACTGAATTTTAAATGGCTAACATTCTTCCAAATATCTTTCTCTGTGTTCAGTGTTCATCAGAACAAAGTAATTTATACAGGTATGTAATTACACGAGGGTGAGTAAATGATGATGGATTTTTCATTTTTGCGTGAACTATCACTTTAAAGGAGCATTGTCTAAACATACAGTACATAATACAAAGACGATCACATGCAAGCACACATTTCTGCCCAGCAGATATTAAGGAGTGTAAACCCAACACTGCCCATACTTCGGTGTGGACTCTTTTTTGTTAATCTTTTCTGGCACACCGTGAATGATTTCAGACTTTCCATTTCATAAGGCGCATTTTCCTTGGCAGTCGAGTCTGCCTAAAGACTTTGGCCGCTTTTTTGGACATTTTTGTATTTGAGCCTCAGAGAAATGCGCTCTTTTGGTACCAGCTGAGTTTGTGGATAAGTCACGTGAGCACGCGTTCTCTTCCCCGTGTACTCATACGGCAGCGCCTCACCTCAGGGAGCCCACTTTGCCATTTTCCTCTGGCTAAAAACAGCCACACAACAATGTCTGTCATTCACTCAGGCCTCCGACCAAGCAGATTTTCTGTCTTATAGCGCTCTCGATTTCTCTGAGTGTGACAAATGTACTCTCTCGCTGAGAGATGAACAGGGGAAGTGCCAAAGACATGACCAAAACTGAGATCGTAAGGGAGCGTTTCAGAATAAAGTCTTCTGAAATGACTGAAACGTTTTAGGGCAAAGTCAATTCAAACACAGAATCTAATCCAGTTCACCTAAAAAGGGAAAAACATGCAAATCAAGCCCTAAAGCCCATCAGCTTTTCACTCTTTCCACAGAGAGTGAATGCTGGGGCACGTCCAAGATGGCAGCTGCAAAAAGATTCTAAACTGTACACCAATTTTACCCGATTGCCCCCTTCTGCAGGCCTCACGCACCTGATAGGAAGTGAGAGGGCTTTAATGGGGCGCTGAAGCTTTAGTAAACATAAGGCCAACTTTCCAAAACAGACTGATGGAAGCACCTAGTCCAGCAGATTGCCCTTGGGCTCTGGCTATTTCTGCACAGGGAGATCCTGTGTCAGTGATTCAATGAGGATGAGACAACTAAGTTAGACACAGTTAAAACTTGATACCGCATAAATGTTATTTATTCATTACTCATGAATGGTAAAGTATTTATTGATACCAAAATGCATATTTGTCATTACTCCCTTTAGAATTTAGAAAACAGGATTTAGAAGAAATGGTAGAAATATGCCTGGGAATAAACATTTTATACAAAACAACAAGTATTGTCAAGTCATGTCTCGAATAGATGATATTACGAGGTAAACTATCTTCCAGGTTTATATACCGATTGGTCAATTCTATTGAGGTGAAAGGTCAAAAGTTGCACAAGTGTCACTACAGGCACAGAGTCCACTCACTGTTTAGTTTTAAGGTAAAAAAAACATGCCAAATGGACATTCAGCGGAACCCATGCTACAGGATGGATTACTAAGAAAATACTAAGCAATAACGCAAATGTATTAAGAAAATACGCATCACCTACTCAGTTGAGAAATAACTGCATCCTTTTCCTGGTCCAAATCAGCATGATTGAAATCTCTTCTGTCAAATTTCAAACAGAACAAAATGGTCTTAGTTTAGCAAAATACATCCAAAACAGAGCTTAACTATTTCGTTTGAAGTTCCGGGACGTAGAGCACCTTTTAACAAAGCAAAGGGACTTTTACAGCCAATGCAAGAGCATTGTGGGTTTTCTCATTCACATGGTTTTGTAGCTTCTCGTAAAACTGCCTGGCTTCCTGAGCTTTGGTTCCTCTGTCAAATCTGTCTCTGACCTCTGACTAACTTCCACAATATCACACACGTTACATTTTATACGTATATACGGCTCTGAAATGACTACTGAGCTCAGCAAAGTGTCAAACTATTTTCACTATAATAACTATTTGCACATTGGGTTGAGCTAAGCAATAGTTTTCTTTTCATAAAATAGTCTCAATTTCGCTTCCGAAAAACAACAATGTGAATATAGTAAATATTATTATTATATTATTTTAGTTTGGTTTGTAAAGATTCTAAATGAAAGATGTATTTAATTATACAGGCCTATGTGATGAATATGTCCATTTCAGTTTATTTAATCACACGTTATTTAAAAAATGTTGTCTCTAAATGTTAAATTATATTTAACAGTAAAAGGTATTTATTTCTGTTAAATACCAAATATTGCCAGATCTTCAAAATTCAATTTAATCTTTAATGCATCGCCTGTCCTATAATAAATCTTTTTTTATGCTGTATATAGACTTAAAATCTTAAAATGGTGAGCTGCACAAAAGGTGTGACCCCAGTGACTGTTAGCACCACTCCCCCCTCCCCCTTCTGTCGAAGAGCAGTGCTCTCAGTGGTCCGTGCTTTAAAATAGACCTGACACAAAAACCTCAATTGCTCCGAGAGGTATGGCATGGGTGAATTGGTCACCGCAGAGGGATTTCGCCCGAGAGCAGACATTAATACTGATGATCTGGTCTTGGATCAATAAGGAATGTGCATTTGCTGATATGCTCGCTCTGTTCTGTGTTTTCTCCCTCTAAGCCCTCGGTGCTCACAGGAACTGGAAATCCAACCTCATTTCCAATTCAGAAAACATAACTAATGAACTGCCTGTGACCAGCAATGCCTCACAGCTCTCTCTCTCTCTCTCTCTCTCTCTCTCTCTCTCTGTGTGTGCTTGAAGTATTGTCTACGCTACAGTATTGTGCGCTGTAACAAAAAGATTCATTACTATACGCAACACAGTCAAATCACAGACCTAAAAACCTCCATCACAAAGTGTTTTTCTTGTGATTGGTTATTGTGACTAATGAGCAGGTCTGTAATGTCACATTCAATCACATGTCATTAATCCACTTTTAATGAACCCAGCCCATTGTAATTAGTCTTGTCAGAAACAAGTGATCAATGCTTTGACAATCTTGAATGTCACTAATGTCAATGTTGTTAAACACCCCTTCAGTGTCTCTAAGGGCACATAGCAAAACTCTGACCAGTACAATTAAAAACTCCACCTTTATAAAACAGCCAGGTATTCGGGCAGGGTAAACCAACAATTAATTCCCTGCCTGAGCATTCCCTAATGCGTGAATTTAAAAACCGCTGCTCTTCCAATTAGTAATGCACATCCTGTTTGTCATCCAATGACAATAAAGTGACTGACAGTTAAGAAGAATGCCCTGCCTCTTAAAGACTACGACTGCTAAGGAGACTCTCACAGCTGTCCTCAACATTTAAGTAAATCCATTTGAAGGTGTCCAAAACTAACATTTAAGGGCCATCTGTGTTAATACCGGCTGTGAACTGCAGGGTAGCCCTGTTTGCTGGAAAGGTAAATGTCACGTCCAAAGAAAACACAGATGCACAAACAACACAATACCGTTTCTCACTCAAACTGTGCACTGTCGGATGTTTTGGACACATGATTCACTAAATACTAAGCTGTGTTCACACCAAACGCGATGCATTTGCATTCCTCGCTCTCTATTACTCACGGGAATAGTTCTTAATTTTGCGCGAGTGACGTGAAAAACATTGTGTGACGGGGAGTGTCTTTACGCTTTCGAACGTGTCAAACAGTAAATGTCACTGTATAGATTACTCAGAACAATCGGATAGCATTTTCTTTTGAGAATGCTGTTATGCATTTCAGGTCGAATGAAAATGTGAATGATAGCTATTCAATGATACAAAACTGCTGTCATTTAATATCGAGTTTGAGCGTTTCGTTCATAACATGTCGCTTTGTTGCATGTACGTCACCTGGACACAAGAGCAGTCATGGGATGTATAGCAGTGAAGATTGTACAGTATAGCGAGTCTGAAGTGTGTTTGTGGAGGTGTGTTGTAGGAGGGGTGGGGGTATGTGGGTGGAGGTGGTGGAGTGTATTATCATCAGTACAATAACCCACTCCTCCTGTCTCGGGAGGGCCAGCTGCATCCTCCAGCTTTAATGGTGGATAGATTCTTTAAGATACCTCCCCACAGCCTTTCAATGCTTTGTACACTGACCCCCTCCCCCCCGCACACACACACACGCACACATATACAAACACACACACAAACTTGTCTTCAAGATATATACAATCAGGTGTTCTCACATCACGTGTAAAAAAACGCTCCCTTGCTTGCTTTTTTGGAAAATAAAATCTGAATTCATTCCTAAAGGATTGTTGATACAGGCATCTGTATTAAAGGGATAATTCACTCAAAAATCCTGTCATCATTTACTCACCCTCAAGTTGTTCCAAGCCTGTATACATTTCGTTGTTCTGCTGAACACAAAAAAATTTGGAAGAATGTTTGTCACCAAACAGTTCTGGGGCACTATTGACTACTACAGTAGGAAAATCTCTGCTATGGTAGTCAATGGTGCCCCAGAACTGTTTAGGTTCAAACATTCTATAAAATATCTTATTTTGTGTTGTACATAACAACAAAATGTATGCGGGTTTGGAACAATTTGAGGGTGAGTAAATGATCACGAATTTTTATTTTTAACACGTATATCAATTTTCTCATGCGTTACTGGATGTAGATGGATAGCTGTGGTTTATTCTCAATAAAGCCCTCTTCACCAAACACATTTTTATTATGTACACGCCAAGGAATATATCCTATCAGAAAAAATGGTATTTACTGATTTTTGTTAACAGAATAAAATGTATACTGTTTTTTGTGTAAAGAAGACTGCACCAGTTCCACGTCTTTCATAGCATTGCGTGCTCTATTCGTGTAATCAAATAATTTAAACTGAAATCAATATTTCATGCCCATTTATTAATTTATTTGGTAAGCAGACATTTATTAAGCAGGATGACGTACAGCCAGACAGTAATTTTTGCAAAATAACCCCATTAAGATGAGACCCCTTCGGCGTCCTGATCCCTGATGATTTATTTTTCAATAATCACCCGATGACAGCATTATCCTTGAAAAACAAACCAAGATGTACAATTTAGAAACATACAGGCTAACCACTTCCTGCGGACCCACCTACTGTACAAAGCCTCTGATTGAGCAATGCCATTAATGTCAACCAAGAACACTATCACAACACATGAAGTGAGGGACACATAATCTCACACGCTCTGTTTTTCTCTGCAAATCTATAACCGCCTGTCTTGCCACATTCAGTAAAACAACAACTACAGACCAAAATTTAAACATTAAGTAATACAGGAAGTCCATGTGATGGTATTTTTAAACTGAAATATGACCCATTCCAGCACCCATAACTCTGCTTAATAGAATAAACAGCTGGGTTTATATTCACGCTTCACATGCATTGGCATTGTGCTTTGAGTTTACTTTTCCACGTTTTTCGATAATATCGAGCATTTGCTGCTAGGTACGAGTCTCAGCGAGCCGATGGAGGGATATATGACATGGACCGGGGCAGTCTCTCAAAGCTGAGCCATGCACGCTGTGCTAAACCTTGGCTCATAATTGACTCCACATGTTGTTTGCATAATTCCCCAAACATCCCCCCCCCAAAGCAACTCCACCCCTCAGCTGAAGACCTAGAAGTGGTAACAAAGTTCACGCATATCTCAACATCCTTCAAATCACCCGCCTATCTGTAAAAAGTAACATCACGATATGACACGAGGAAACTTGAATCTAATTCAGCCAATATCACAGACGCGTCTCGAGCAATTTCTCTAAGCAAGGGGGGCGATCAGGGATTGGCCAGCTGATGTTTGGGTTTCAGATCCAATACACAAACCACGCAGGAGAAGAGTGGGTGAACGATGCGACTGTTGGTACGAGGGTACGCCTATGTGGGTGTGAGGTTCTTTCTCTCCCTGTTTGTTTCAACATTTCGCTATAGCTGACAAAATGTTCTGCTGCGTGTCCTCTGGTGTGTTCAACCCTTGACCCTCGTGTCCAGCGCTGGTTTGTTTACTGAAGCTGTGTGCGTTGAGGGGGAGGGATGTTGAACGCTGACACAGGACGCAAGATCTACATCTGCTTCAAGTACAGCTGAACACAAATGATTTATGACAACTGTCACGATCCTTCACCAATAACTCTGTATACTATGTTCTGTAAATCTGTCATGTTCAGCGTTTCAAATCTTCTTCATCACTGTATATGGGATCTGAAATATGTTGTTTTAAAAAGACAGATTTTTTTCTTTTGTTTTGTAATTAGAACGGAATAGCTCTGCTTGATGATAAGAGAAACAGAGCCGACTAGACATGCGCCTTAAAGTGTCTATGTGCTGTTCTCTGCCTGTCGTCATGACAACACCATTGGTGCACCTAGCTACCCTTAACCTGACATGACTTTTAAAAACTTGATGAAGAAAAACAATTAGTCTATAATATAGTTCCTTAAGGCATAATGATACAACCAGGATTTCTTCTACATTGTATTTTTTTTACCAGTAACCTTCCCAATTTCAATACATTTCATCTAAAGAATTAGGGCTGTTCAATGATTCATCGTGATTAATCCCATCCAGAATAAAAATTGTGTTTACATAATATGTCTGTGCACTATGCATATTTATTTTGTTTTTATAAATACATACACATACATGTATATATATATTTAGGAAATTTTGCATGTACAGTATATATAACTTAAACTATATACAAACATTTACTCATTTTTTACATTTTTCTTAAATATATACATGTGTATGTGTATGTGTTTATAAATACAAAATTAATATGCACTGCACAGTGCACAGACATATATTATGTAAACACAAACTTCTATTCTGTATGCGATTAATCACAATTAATCGTGGAACAGCCCTATAAAGAATACAAAATCTGTACATTGTATATATAACACTTATATATTATTCTTTGTAGTTACTAGATGGTGGAATCATGATCCTTCTCTTATTACCAAAGAATCATGACAACTTTCTGAATTGGCAAACATTTCTGAGTCATTATTCTACACCCATGAAACTCACTCACATTCATGAAAACACCATTGTTGTAAATATACTGTATATATTACCATAAATAATGACGATTTTCCCCACTATTTCCTATTTCTGCTGTAATCTATGACAATCAAAAGCACACACCTTGGTCCATCACAGCAATGAGGGCTATCATTAGATCGACTCGCTGTTGAACAGGATCAGTGACAGACCAAACATTAACTCAACACATTCACATTGAACATACTAGGCCAACTCTACAGTGGTTCATCACTAAAATGTGATAAATGGCAACGCTAAACATTAAGAAACAGAGGCAATCATGATTCCCCTTGGTTCAAGCCCTGGACAGATGGGGCCAGTTTGGGATTCAATCCCAGTACCGCTGCCTGGCCTGGAGCTTTCGAAGGTTTCCTAGATAATCCCTTAAAGCGTCCAGTGTAAAGCAAGTTCCATCAATAATTCACTATCCGCCCACCTGTGTGAAGCTCCTCCAAGCAGAAGTGCGCTAACCTTTAATTCCTGATGCACATGGCTAGCAGAGTCCGATCGAGAGAGCGTTTTAATAGAATCCTCCAGCGCAGTGGAAAGTAATGCTGATAAGAAGATATGCTGTCCCTGTGACTATTGGGTCCCATTATTGAGCCCTCTATTTGGCTGCTCTATCTCAGAGCCACGGATAAAATCCTCCAATACTCCTCTGATAGAAGCAATCAAATACCCTGCAAAGTCAATAAATCGAATTAAAGTTTGATTTTATCAGTTTGAGCCCAACACGCTTTGAACATGTATAGTTCATATGAAAGTGAGGTTTCAAAGGCTAACCGAAAAAATGGAGAGTACATTTAATTTTATATTACTAAGCTTATTAATAAATCCATCTGATTTAAAGAGATTTTACATTTTCTTGCGAGTGCCGCTTGTGCAGAACTCGCCACAATTTTAAGGAGTTCTGGGTTGTTGCCAAGGCTTAGGCTGCAGTTGCCAAGGATGTTCTAAATGGTTTGTGAGGCATTGCTGTGGGGTTGCTAAGGTGTTCTAGGTGGTTCATGGGGAAATGCAAAGTGGTTACAAGGATCTTCTGATGTGGTTATTGCCCCCAAAATGATACATGGCCTCTCATTTGAAAGTCGCTTTGGATAAAAGCATCTAGTAATCTATGAAATCCACTAGATATTGATTTATAAAGATTCTGAAATTGTCAATAAGCTGCCCAAATGTGATACAGATATGTGTTACATTTTTTGGTTTTAAAACAAATCCCAAATGCTGAGTATGAGGAATACTAGAGATGTCTGACATACTTATTATCAAATAGTTCAAATGACCAATAGTATCAGCAGCAATGATGATTTGCTTGGTGGTTCTGAACAATACACACACATCAGCTGTGTCCTGTAGCAAAGGTCTCCTGTGTCGCAGTAAGTGTGAGCATTAAATAAGCTCATCTATGGCCGAATAGCCCTGAGCAGCAGTGGCTGCAGCCTCACAGTTTAAAGATGTGACCAACATTAGCACTGGTTAAAGTCACAGATCAGCACACACACACACAAGGATTATCTCCACCCGATACCAAAAAACCCAATTACACACACACCCCCACATTCGCACAAATGCACATCGACCTCCACACCGCTTGTCTGATTGCAACCAGGTCTGTCGTAATTGAAAAGAACAGCCACTGGCCAGCCCACAGCCACATCACAACAGCCCTGGAGCCCGTCACTGACAGCCATCAATACCAATGTCTGTTCCTTGAGGAGCAGATGACATCCACGACACCACCCATGCAACACCCCGGCACACACACAACTCCCACCCACTCGCTGTCCTTCCTCCACTTGAGTCTCTGATTCCTACCCCCGTTTGTCACCACGGTAACTCCACTCACCGGGAAGCCTGTCATCGCTTCGGAGATACACGTGCCATCACCAAACAGACGCTGGAGCACGCGCTCTCCCTCTCTTACGCTCATGTATGCGCGCAAGGTTTTAACCTGATCAAACTTTTGGTGAGAGTGGAACAGTGGCCACCCGGAGACCTGGACCTCGCTTCTCACACAAACAGACTTTTCTGACAATACGTCAATATTTAAACTAGAAAGCCACTTTGCTTATTTAAAGAAAACAGGAAAGGATTATATGCCAGAGAGCATATACCAGACACTTTGTGAACCAAAGTGATGTAACTGCACAACTGAACTCAAAACACTTCAGATCACTATACAGCAGTGCTTCATAGATAATGATAAATACAGTCTAAATAACAGACTAAAAGAACAACACAGATAAGTGCACATAAGAAAAATGACATCATGCTTTTTCGAACGTCTTCGGCAACCTGCAGTGTACGGTTGTAATAGAATGCCGGACAGCATCAGACTTGTCATTTGGTGTAACACTACAGTGACAGCTGAACAAGATGCACAAAGCAGACCCAAACAAGCAATAAAAATCATTCAAACTAAACAACAGCAAGAGAAAATAAAGAGAATAATGTATAGACAGACCTGACCAGAAGCTGCAGAGCGACAGAAACTGTCTTCCTTATACAGTCCTCTCTGTCTCTCTCTCTCTCTCTCTCTCTGTGTGTGTGACTCCCTCCCCTCTCTGCTCCTCTCAGCTGCTCAGGGCAGTTCTCAGGAAATGAATGGGAGCTCACAGAGAACTGTTGTACTTGCAAATGACTTACCACGGTCACATGATCCGCTAAATGTAGGGTGGGCCGGTGGGTGGAGGCTTCGTAAGCAAGAGAAGACAATATACTCTAAGCTTTAACAGCATGCATCGAATTACACGGGGCCCCTTGTGGGAGGTTTCCGACATGTCTCTGAGCCCAGGCAGCGGAGAAACGGTACCTCACCATTTAAAGGGGAAGAGAGAGAGAGAGAGAGAGAGAAAGAGAGAGAGAGAGAGACAGAGAAGAGAGACAGGTAAAGAAAGCCTAAATGAGAGCGCATAGTGTCTTACTCTATATAAACCTTGTTAGAATTGGACAATAAAAAGAAAAGGTAAGGGGGAAAATGTTGAAAATAAATAAATGTTAAATTGGTCAAAAATCTGAAAAAGTAAAAGACATACTGTACATACTGTAGGTAAACATAATTGAAAAAAAAATTATAATGTATAATATGTTATAAAAAAATATTACTTTAAATCCCCAGTTACACATTTTTTGCATTATTGTTTTGCATCTGCATTATTTTGCACATGTGCAAAACTAAAACATATGAACATCGTGAAACATAACAACATTCGTGTGATTATAATTTGACAGGCAAGTCTTTAAAAAATTACACTGAAAGCTTCTGGTTTCATGTCTATATTACAAGTTGTTTTGGAAGAAAAACATCTGCTACATAAATCTGTTAATAGACATGTCAGCTCACGACTGCCTGAATGTTTATCAGTCAACTACATTTTTTCTCCTTTAGATTATGAACACATCTCTGTTTTACAAATTCAATAGAAGCTATTTATGTCTGCTCGTCTAAGCATGCAGAAGGAAACACTGTGATGTTGAAGAGGCAACTATGATGTTCAGGTTGCAGATTCATTCTTCTGGGAATCCTAATTAATGTATAGGAAACAGAGCTAATTTGCATCGCTGATAGACGTTGTGTTGCACACACTTTATTCTGATGGGGTTGATAGTGCTGGTTTTGAATAACACCCTGATGATGTCGTTCCTTCACATCATATTTACAGAAAATTCCCTAATAAGCAAAAAATGTATTGTTCACAATTACAAGCTGCATGTGTGAAGGCATCTTAAATATTGCATTTGTATTGTAAGAAATTTGTATTAAAAACAGTGACATACTTGTGCTTGAGACAGACTAAATTATATTTCAGCATATTAGGAACTGCTACACTGTAGATATTTCAATGCAATATTATCCCACTGAATTACACATTAAAAACAAAGACCCACACCCTTGTGTCTGACAAATGGCCATTCGAATATCTCTGCTGATGCTTTTTATGCCGATGAGCCCTGATGATCCTTTATGAAATGCTATACCACCCAGCTGCAGTCTCTTACAAGAGCAGCAATTTCCCCTGCAATAATGACATCTCGAGGAAGCAGCCCCGCTCTGCCCGCACACCCGGCCCAGCCTGGCGCACAAAGGGTCCTGGCATGTCTTGTAAAGGGCTGAACTGGAATCAGGCGTTCCAGTGGGAGGGTGAGCTGTATATGGAGCTCTGCCAGTGAACATGGCCCTTCTCACATGTAGCTCACCAGCAAAAAGAGAGAGAAAAGAAGACAGAAAAAAGAAGAACAGTCCGATTACAGCTGTGGCAGAGAAAGGACCCACGGCGATTAGGTGGGTTCCAATGTCCGTGTTTACCACGGATAACCACACAGCAGGCAAGCATTTGTTGTAAGGTGATAAGATTAGCCAAGCTTGTGTAGCCAATATACAGAAATAGGCATTTACACTTCAATAATAAATTACATGGTTACAGTGATTTAGGGTCCACCAGCAGTGTCTGAAGTACAGACCCCCCAACCATCCCTAATCTTTTGCACATTTAAAAGGACAACAAGGAACCGTTTTAAAGTAAATGTGCTTACAATAATATCCTGGACACTTTTTTCCATATAATGAAAGTCACAGATATTATAAAAATACATTTGTTTATTACATTCAAGAGTGTAAATAGCAGCAATATCTAATTTGTGCGCTTGATCCAGTTAATAAGCCAATTCATGAGTCAATCACAAATCAGAATGATTCATATCTCAAACTTACTGACTGTGAATGTTCAAGTCACAGTGAAACACATCACAAGAAGGAATGATTAGAGATTCTTAATTAAAGATATTTAAATAAAACATTTCAGAATGATTTGCGCTTATGCCATCCCAGATGTACAGTATGAGCTCCTTCAGTTGCTCACAAGAGCATATACTGTACATATACTGTAACACAAGAGAATGTTGAAGCTCCAAATCGCACATAGAAGTACATAAATCATAAAAGAATTCTAAACGAAAGCAGTGAGTACATTTCTGAAGCTAAATGGTAGATGTGTGTTTGAGCTTATTTATGGATGGTCAATTGGAAGTCAAAATCAAATCAAAATCAAATCCCTTTATTGTCACTCAACCATATATGCAAGTGCAACAGTAAGTGAAAAACTTGGGTGCAGTTCCGACCAACATGGCAGTATGACAGATTACAAGTAACAAAGAATTACAATACTTTACAGAGTCATCTGGTTAGTTATGAGAGAATTTTCATTGATTTATTCCCTCAATTTTTAAATTGTTGCTACTTGTAATATGGCAGACTACTCATAGACCACTTATGATAGTTATTTAGTAATTGATAGTAATTAACTTTCGTTAAATAAAAAAACATGCCCAGGTTCTTTTTTTTGTCTTTTTGTTGCTTTACATTGACAGGACACTGAAGAGAGACAGTAAGCTACAGGATGAGAGAGGGGTACAGGAGCTGGGAAAGGACCACGAGCTGGGACTCGAACTTGGGTCACCCAAAAAGTGCCGTTGCACAACATGTCGGCGCACAGTCCACTGGAGCTGACGTCCAGGTTCTTAAAAACTTTCTCTCTGAGTAAAAAAAAACACTAAACTAACATTACGCAAACAACAACTCCATTTTAATTTGAATGAACTAGTCCTTACACTACGTTTTAGGCTGTGACTGAGAACATTTAGTGAGGTAAACTTTAGTGAGGTAAACCAAATGGTCTAATTTGTAAAGAAAAACTAACGAAACAAACATCATAAATGAGAGTCAGCGTAAAGATCTAGCGTCTGATGAGGGCACTGGTATGCCATCAATAAAGAAATGTATTTGGCGAAATACACCAGAGCGTGTGAGAGCTGGGAAATGCTTTGATGGTGCATTAGCCACACAGATTTCCCGGTAGCATGAGGGACACAGTCACTGCGCAGTAAATGTGTCTCCTGCTGGGTAACTTATCTCTGCCTGTGAGCCTGCCCTGAACATTCTGCCCACAAGAAAACACTTCACAGAAATGAATCATTTTTACATTTTTTACAGTCGAATCTGATAGAAAAGCAAATATAACGTAACATTATGTGGATGTCCTTTACAGCTATAATTGAAAACTCACAATATTATTTTTTGGGATATGATTACTTAGTCAAATAGAAAATAATTAAATGATCAAATCAATTCAAAGTGTTTTTCTTATACACCCTCATTCTAAAATGTAATACACAATAAATGTATTTCTTATTTAAAGGAGTCATATGACATGGCTAAAACGAATATTATTGTTTGTTTTAGTAATGCAATGTGTATACACGATTTAAGGTTCAAAAACACTGTATTTTCCACATACCGTGCAAGTTTGTATCTCCTCTTTGCCCCGCCTCTCTGAAACGCACATATTTTTTACAAAGCTCATAGCTCTGAAAAGCGAGGTGTGCTATGATTGGCCAGTTAACCAGTGCGTAGTGATTGGTCGAATACTGCAAGCGTGTGACGGAAATGTAACTTCTCTTACCATATTTGGAACATCTGGTTCCAAAGCAATTGTACTGACAGGTACGCCAACCTTACTTGCGTATACATTTGGGCAGTCTTAGTCAAATCATACCACAAACTGATGTAGATTTGTGGGGGTGTGGTTACACGAGGCGTTTCAGGCAGGTCTGGGTGATCATTCGCTTTTAGATAGAATGCATCTTTTGTTGCACACTTACATTTTTGCAATTTTACGTGTCTAATACATGCATGGGCAACTTATAACACACCAAAGACACAGAAAAACACATATTCGAGCAATATGACCCCTTTAATTTGCATACATTTTTATAACTTTAACAATATCTAAAGATGTACCATGGTATAACAAAGTTTTTTTGGAAATAGTGCCATGGAAATACCATTGTTTTTAGGATCCCACACCTATTCCATGTAAGACATTGGCTGCAGTTAATATAGTACATTTTTTGTAGTTTATAATTTAACAAATCTGACTTCATTTATTAAAACAATCTGGGAACTTTTGTGAATGGCGTCATGCTGGGAGGCCCACAGCTTAAATCATGAGTTACACCAGCAGATCTGAGAGAAACAGGTCTGTTTTGACAGGGTGTTCCCACATGTTGCCTGGTCACTTCATTGGTGTGGGCTCTGATCTTAAGATCTGAAGAACAGCAAGCTACAGTTCGGTTTGGGTGGAATCTCACATCCCCTCACCACTACTGTAAGTTAACTCCGCTAAAATGATCCAAATGCTTTAAAGGGATAGTTCACCGAAAAATGAATTACTCACTCCCTAGTTGTTCCAAAACTGTATGAACTTCTTTGTTTGGTTGAACACAGAGAAGGATATTTGGACGAATGCTTGTAACCAAACAGTTCTTGGACCCCATTGGCTACCATAGTAGGAAAAATGACAATGGTATAGACAAAGGTGCCCCAGAACTGTTTGCTGTCTTACATTCTTCAAAATATCTTCTTTTGTGTTCATCAGAACAAAAAAATAATAAAGTAATTGTTTGTACTATGGTAGTCAATAGGGTCCAAGAACTGTTTGGTTATAAGCATTCTTCCAAACATCTTTCTGTGTGTTCATCACAACAAAGAAAATGATACAGATTTAGAACAACTCGAATGTGAATAAATGATGACAGAATTTAAAATTTAAGGGTGAACTATACATATTTGCATTTACATCTGGATGATTGCTGGGGTGGGCTAGAGGCAGTTAAACATTGTGTGCCAGCCCAAGTCAAAAGAACCCACCCCCACATCTCCACTATGTTCTGATGCTGTGATACGGTTAGGTTATGTTACAAAACGGTTGCTAGGCTGCTCTGAATGGTTTCTAGGGCAGGCTAGGCAGTTGCCAGGGTGATATTTAAAGACCGCTTGCCAAGTCAATAGCCCAAATGCTCTATGATGTTCTAATCCTTTTTTCCAACGTAGGTCTATGGGATTCGTTCCAGGGTGCTCTAGCAGGTAGCAAAGGTGTGGCTGTAAAGTTAGGGAGTTTTCAGATTGGGCTCGTTTGCTGCGTTCTGAACTTGAGTGCGTTTGTTGAGTTTCAGACTCAACTTGATTCTATGGAACCCTGGTGCGTTTGCGTTCGTCTTACGTCATCAAAAATGTGCACTGCGCATGACAGAAAACAGAATACGGATCAATATATTGTGTTTTTATTAATTTGGTGCTATTATGCGCAGCAGAATAAATGACATTTGGGTTTACTGTATGCGCGTTGCATGCAGACGGCTTTCTGCTGCTTGCAAACAGACTATTTTGAGGAAACAGTGGATTACCATTGACATGCCGCTCTGATTCCACTCGCAACGCTGAAATATGATGCAGCCTGCACTCTCGCTCGAATCCAAGGTAAATCATCAACACTATCATCTCTTACATGTGTTTTATTGAAGGAAACACATCGTAATCGGCTTAAATGCATGTGCAGGTCACTTTACTTCCTCATCAAGTGCGCACCCGGGTCCGTGTTGCTTTAATATTCATGCGAACCGCGCCACAGTTCGAGAGCAACCGAACTCAGACCACCTCCTTCAGGTAGTCTCAGGTTCGGTAGCCAGGTGCACACCCAGGTTCGCTTGACAGCTTTCACATTAGCGATTTTTCATGCGAACCGTGCCCAGTTCCGAACTAAACTTCAAGTGTGAAAGCGACCTTAGTTACTTTTTTGCCAAGTCAACCTCCGGAGGTTGGAGGCCACCTCCAAATCTGACATTCTGACAAGGGACTTATCACATCTGGATCAATGTTAGGTTTATGGGATTTTTCACTGGTCAGGTAAATATTGTCTACCTGATTGCTTACAGCTGCCAACCAGTCAAACTGCGATTCAAACTTTTTTGGATAAAAATACATAAAACATCAGTGGTGAAAACTCCACGTTATATAATGTACTATCATTTGTGTTGAAAAAGCAAACCGATGGGCGAATTGCATGTTGAGGAGAGGTGTGCATTTTATCTAGGACTGAATTTTGGCTTGTGGATGATAAACCAGACAAAAATATCTAGAGACCCAAATAAAGACTTGGGGGTGGAATCTTTTGACTTAAGCCAGTAGGCAAATGCTTATCAACATGCTAAAACTCATCACTCACAACAGGTTAGCATCCACATAGCAAGCACTCATTACACACCCTAGCTTTGTGGTGCTTACTCTCTTAATCTTAAGAGAATGTAAAAATCTGTCAACTATTATAAAAGGTTTACCATGAAACTCCAGCATACATTTATACTACAGTTTATATAGTGGACACTTTTTTCTTAGCATGGAATTGCAAATAATGGTTGGGTTGAGTGTGTGTATAACCAGGCCAGCTAGTGTATTATTCCAGTAAATGTTCCTTAGTGTGGAGTTCAGAGGCACATGACATGTGCATGCTTGGGGGCCAGGGTTTTTAGCAGGCAGTGTGTGTGTGTGTGTGTGTGTGTGTGTGTGTGCGTGCGTGCGTGCGTGTGTGTGTGTGTGTGTGTGAGTGTGCGCGCGTGTTTGTGTGTGTCCACCTGAACAAGCCCTGGCTGCACAGAGTGCGCTCTGGCTGGTGTGGCTGCAGGGTTTGCATCTAAGTGCTGTGGCCAAGGTCAGCACATCACTGTGGGGCAGAGGCAGAGGAAGGGGCAAGAGCGGGGGCGGCAGCCTCAACACCTCCTGTGTCCAATAGAAACTCTAACAGGAAAAAGCTTGCATACATTGGGCAACTGCTAACACACACATATATGCAAATAAACTCTAAAACATTAAGTTTAATACTACTAATGCTAGGGATGGGCCACAACAGCTATCTGCTCAATTAGTCCAATAACCAACTATTATGATTTATTGTGTACACATTTTGGAGTTTCTGGTGACACTTGTCTTGCTAAGTGGGGATCTACAGTGTAGACAACATTTTTATACATATACAACCACTGAAAAAATTAAGAGACCATTCCAAATTTTAATTTAGTTAGCATTTCTAGATGAATTGGCCTTTCCAGTCCAGTGCCTTTTGAATTTCAACAAATTAAACCTCAGGTGTGACAAAGGGATCCTACAGCAATGTGAAATACTTATAGCATGACAAGACACATGGAAACTAATAACTATGATAAAAAACAAGGTAAGCACATACATTTTATTTCCTAAATACATGTACAAGTATTACTGTTGTATTGCTTAAAGTAAATATGAACTTATTTTCTTTGCAGTATTTAAGGTTTGAAAAATACAGAGCATCTTTTCTGTTATTTTGACCTGTTTCTCCAGTTTTCATTTTCAGCAAATAAATGCAAATAGAAACTATATTTTTATTTGAAATTTGGTAGAAATGTTGTTAGTAGTTCATAGAATGAAACAAAAATTATAATTTTACCAAAATACATAGTAAATTCAGAAAAACTGAAAATGGTCTAAAATGGTCTCTTAATTTCTCCTGCGGCTGTATGTTTCTAATGGTTATTAGATTTACCCACAAAAAAACAAAATGTGTTGCACACCCTTTCATAAAACATAGGAATAATGGTGTCACACAATGTAAATGCTACAAGAATGTTCTCCGCTTTGTAAAGAACTGTTGTGAAAGTGTCAGTGAGAGCGATGTGTTATCAGACTGGAGGCTGGGTATTATGTGTTCTTTGCTCAGATCTATTACCTGGATCATTTTCCTTCACAGAGTTTGACTTAGCAAAGGCGGGGCTGACACTTAACCCACAGCAAACCACACCAGCATCATCCAAGTATTTCCATGGCCATAGAGACGACTATCCAATTACATTAATTAATAAAATACCTTAGTTATTTTCTCCTTTTTGAACATTTACCAGATTGATGAATTTGGTTAATATACCTCAAGCAGGGTATTGCAGAGTGGAGTAACAAAATATGCAAACAACATTTGTATTTGTAACATATTATGGTTTACTAGAGAAACACTACATGTACCAAGTGTAATTTAAAAACATATAGAGTTACAGTGGACTAAACGTCGCAAAAAGCAGACATTCACAGCTTTACCTGTAGCTCCTATGGTCTTCCTACAATATTCAAAGTTACTATGCAAGAATACTAGATAACTAAATGCTATTACCCATCAACCTGTCATATAGACCAACAAAAAGCGCTTAATACAAAGTGCGCACATCAACCAGCCACACGGACACAAGGGAGCATTGGGTTTGTGTTGAACCTTTTGTTGCTCTTTCCCCAGCCATCGGCCTTGGTTTAGCAGAAGAGAGACCTCCCCTTGTTTCTAAGCAGCTCCACCCCTCCCACCCAGACTCAGGGTTGGGAACAGCCAGTGCTGTTCATTGTGGGGGCTTTCGGTACATGGAGGAGGCTGCCAGCAGGTAGCCATGGCAACAACACTGCTTTCACTCTCTACTTTTTTGTGCTTTAAAAGGGGACTGTGGAGAATTGGAGGGGCCCTCATCACAGGCCAAATTAAAGAGGTCACAGTCATTTGCTGGCACCAGTTGAAATAATCATAGAGAAGGATGTGTTGCAAAGCAACGGTGAAACAGAGGGGAAAAAACGAGCGTATTAGGCAGACAGCTCGCTCAATTGTAATATGATTAATTTATGTTGTGAGTGGGAAATTGGAAGAGAAACCACAAGAAATGCATTTATCATAAGAGTTAGAGGTAATTACGGACACAAATATCCTGCGTTAGCGTGAGGGAGGGGAGAAGTGACATTCATTTAGACACGGTAGAGTATCCACACCCCTAACTTTAAAGAGAGCTGCAGTCAATGAGCTTTTTCACCCAATGAACTCCTCAAATCAATAGCCATGAGTAATGTTTACTTAAACGCTGCATATTTACAACCACGAGCGAATGACTGCTCACCACGCATGCTTACAACGTTCAGCGCACATTCCTATTTTTATGAAATTTCTTGCATACTCTATGAGCTAACATACTCTATTCTTGCATACCCTATAATCCAGATCGTGTATATTTACATCTTGGCAAGTTGGCAAGCGTTAGAAATCCACAAGCCACAAAGCCTCGACTCTGACTGTGTCTATTTCCTGTATTTTCATCAGCTTCAGAGTCTTTAACTCAGCACGGGTGTAAAGCAGGAAAAGTGATATCACTGTAAAGCACTGGAATGTCTCATAATGTTGAAGGTTGTTTCGACTTTATGATACTGACCGGGGCAAGTCAATCAAAGCTGCTTATTTTTTCTTGGATTTTCTTGAATGTTGTCAGGAGATCAGATTAAATGCCAATGTAAATCAAACAGTTGCAAAGGTGCAAACAGCAAAGCCTGGAGTGAAAGGTTTTTAAAATAATTTTACAATTTGAAAACATCACAACCAAACCATTTCTATTTTTACATGCTAATTAAAGGAATTAGCAAGGTGAATTATCATGAAATTTTCATTTTAAAGTGAACTATTCCTTCAAGCACAGTTTTTTTATCTCAGGAATGTCCAGAAGAGAAGTCAAAACTTGACATAAAGTTTCCCACTTGCCTAACAATTAGACTATGAGGAAAAACAGAACATTTCAACGTAAACTTATCATTTTCCACAGGACCTTTTTGTGGCAAAAGTGTTAAAACTGAAATGCACTTTTTAATTATTACACAACTAAATAGGCAGCTATAAGTAACCCATCTTTGGGTTGACTTCCTAAAACACTGCGTTATCAAAACACTGTTTTGTTTTTTAGAGCAGCCCAACACAGCAACACTGGCTCAACTAATAGAGCAACGCAAAGATGACGAATTTTTGTATGAAAACCCCGGAAAGTGTTTTAGCACTTCTGGTTCCATCACCCCAAAGTCTATGGGTTTTTTGAATGGGTTTTTGGTAAATTGACTGAAATAAGATCTGTGGTAAACAAAACCTCTAAATGTTTTTACGTTTTAATCTATAACATAAAACACACCAGTTATAACCTGTTTGCATTTTTTTTTATTGTGTCCTAAAAATGGCGGTTGCTAACAAGCCAGTCTTTTTGGCTTGGTGGTGGTGAAGTTGACATCGAGCGACTGTAGTGTAGTCTGTTCATAGCATCATTTTAGCTTTTTATGTATTTAGGCTTCAAAAAAATGTTTTGTTAATTTGCAAAAATGATCTTGATAGACAAAACGTGTAAACATCATAAACCTTTGTTAATCACTGATTTTTGCAATCTTCCAAAAGTCTATGGGAAAAATGCATAGGATTTTGGTCGACAGAACCAGTGCAGCGCTAACTTCCTGGCTGGCCTACAAAAATACGTCATCTTTGACGTACTCTATTCCCATGAGTTTGGGCCAATGTTTTTCCTGACCAATGTAAGGTAGCAAAGGGTTCAGGAAACCGGTTTAAAATCATTATTTACAATTGCTGGAATGCTTAAGGCACTAAGCTGATCCTAAACAAGTTAATTTAAACTTTTTGATGATCCTTAATGTTGGTCCCTACAATAACAATAACAGACCATGACAACATAAAATAACAAGCCATGATGGAAGGATCTGCTGGAATAAGGAAGGCTTCACATTTTGGCATAGTTAATAGCTTTTAAACCAGCAGAATTGAATGTTACACAATCACTAAAATTTTTTTAAAATTCATCCTGTGTATTATCTGTTATCAAAAATCGATGATTCATAGCAGCACTGGCATCGGATTCGTATTGTGAAAATGAAAGAAAAAGCGCAAGCAACACGTTTCATCAAGTTACAAATAAGCTTTACGAGGCAAAAAAAACTGTATCACCTACAGACCATGATATCACTCCTTTCTGTTTCACCCACCTCTAAGCCATACCATCTTTCAGAATGGTTGCGCGTGTGTACACCTCAAATATACACAGTTTTCTCAAATGCCTATGAATGCTTTCTCTAAAACTGACTATTATATAGTATTGATGGAGTGCTTGAACATCAATGTGGATGGGGCTACAACTATTTGACTGACATGTGCACACCTTAATTCGCAAACTTCTATACTCTCCTCTGTGACCCTTTCCCCTTTTTCTGTGTGATAACAGGAGACATCGGCCAACCTCGTGCTCGACTTCCCCCACATTTGCAGCAGATGGCCCTCAACATCAAGTCTGATGGAGGAATTCATCTGGCAGGACTTCCTGACCAGGGCCACCCCTCATCTACAACACTGACCTATTTGTATTCTCTGCACAGCAGATGAGGCACCCTGCCCTCTTCGCTTCAGGCATTTGGGGACTGGCTATGGGAACCAAAGCCAGCCATTCCTGGCAGGAGCTTGCCGTAACCCTCTGAAGCTTCTCTATGTGCTCAACGTCACCTGTGTATGCAGAGGAAAATGTAATTACTTAAAGGATGCTCTGTCACAGATCAAGAGAAATGATGGACTGACTCAGAGTCAAAAGCAAATGTGACATCGTTGAGATCTCTTCTGAAACAGACAAGTAGTACAGGCTTCGGGTGTCCCAAGTTCGAGTCCTGGCTCACGGTCTTTTCCTGTCCTGCTGCCCTCTCTCCTCCCCTATCACTGTCTGTCCTCTTTATTCTCCTCTCGGAAATTAAGCGCAAAAAGCCCAAAAATATATTTAAAATGAGACCTCAACAATGTCACAAATTTTTCTCAGTTTTGACAAATGGTAAAGTCTGCAAATAGTTACAGATTTTTAAAACTCAAAGACCAAATTATCTGTGCTGTGTTCTCTATACGCTTGCTGTACTGTATGACAATGATTGTCCCATTTTCTCCTAATGTAATTCCTCTAAACCAATGTGTGTAAGAAACATCTGAGCCTCACTTAAATAAAATAAGTGAGAATTCCATTAATTCGATAAAGCACTAAAGGAGCAACCCTTGAGCAGTAAAATCTTTCTCTGTGTTGTCCAGATGTGATACTGTTGATCCAAAATGGCACTAAAGATAAACATGTCAAGGAGCAAACATAAACAAAGAAATCTTTGGCAACAATGGTCCTATACTATATCCTAGCCTAACAAAGGGGAATGAATTATGGGACCAGTGTGGCGGTTGGGTGGGAAAAAGCAGGAATATTACGCTCCGATGAAGTGGTAGCAGACTGCTGCTGGCCAGGGACCGAGGTGGTTAGGAGGTTCATTTGAAACCAGTCAGGCATTTCTGATAGACCTCCATTTCACTCAATCCATGTCCCTCTTTCTCCCTCCCCCTCTTCCTTAAGTGACTCCTTATTTCTCTCTCTTCCATGTCCTCACTCTCTTCTCTAACATACTGTGAAGCTGGGTTGGCTGTGTGATGAAGCATAGGAATGCGGACCAGGGTAATCACAACATCATCAGCTCAGTGCATTGATGTGGCCGACTCAATAATGCACCTCTAATTGAATGACTTATCTACTGCACACGTCCCATGGGAACATCCCGGGAGAAAAATGAACAGAGAGGCAGATGGCAGAATGAGCGGCCATTCATATTCTCACACACTTAATGTTTCTTCACTTTTCAGCTAAAGGAGAGCAGTTTGTGTTGCCTTTTTAGGTAGAGGATACTTGTGTGACAGAGAGAGAGAGAGAGAGAAATAAGACCCCTCATTATACTTTACTATTGTTGAATCACAGGGTTGAATTTTTTTTTCTCTCTGAAGCCTTGTCCACCTTCTGTGTTACTTACTGTAAATAGTAGAGCATAGGGATGCAACAATATTATTGATATTGTGTTATCGCAATAGCAAAATTGTCTCAATATTGTCGTCGTCACATGACAATATGAAACGAGTACTGTATACCTTTAATGCACCTATACATGTCTCACTTTTGATAAAACATTCGGACAAATCCATAAACGTACACGTAATGTCTTTACGAACAATACCATGAATGTAATGCAATGACAATCGCCACAGAGCAACCTAGGATTAAGTGTAGCTCAAGGGCGCAATGGTAATGGTCCATGCTTCGCTCTTTGCAGGAATCCAACCAGAAATATAGTCGCAGCCCCTAAACTGTAGTAACCACTACACAATAGGGGTGTAACGATACACTCAGCTCACGATTCGGTACATATCTCGATGCTGGGTTCACGGTACGATACACATCTCAATATTTTGAACTAAATTAAAAACTGAAATTCAAATAACATTTATTTTAAAAGTATTAACAATTTCAGTATTTTTTTTGTTGCACATACAACTTGAAAATAATTTTAACATTTTAAGGCTTAACTGAAATTAGAATTAAGATCAGTGTCAATTTTGACAGCAAATTTTGATTTAGTTTTAGTCATAGTCTTTAAACTAAAATGCTATTTAGTTTTAGTCTAGTTTTAGTCGACGAAATCTACATTATATTTAGTCTACTAAAATCTATCTGGATTAACTAATTTAATTGGTGTAACTAAACTAAATGTTCCTTACAAAGATTTAACTGATATGACATAATTTACTTTACTTTAGAATTTAATTAAACCATGTCATTACCTTTATTTTTCAGAAAAGTTCAGTAACTACTGGATATGCATTGTTGCAACACAGAGAATATTAGATCATGAACGACATGTACCAGTTCATTCAGTCTCATTTTGACTCGTTCGCTCAGTGAAGGGCGTATTCATTCAGTTCATTCAACAAATGATATTAGGTTTGTCAAACATAATGCAACGATGTGTGTAACAATCGGCTTTATGATAACGCGAGGGTGATTTAAAAGCATAATGAGCCGGGACATATGTGAGTACGCCCTTAAAGGTACAGAAGGCGTGTGTGTGTGTGTGTACAGATCAGGTTGGCACCACCTCCACCTCATTTTGAGCTAGGAAAAACCCTGGTTAGTGCTTGCCTTTGTAGTGAGTTTCTGGGTGACTCTCCAGCAGTCACGCCTCAAATTTGCTGCGTTTTACCAGCGATTGTGAAGGAAAATAAGACGCTTTGTAAACTACGTGGAGACACAGATTATGTCTTGTGCTTCCCCTTCTCACAGAAACTTCTCTCTACCGCATATGTGAGATGAGCACACGTGACGCACTGGTGCAGAGTAGGAAGAGTCTTGACGTATCGTTGCGCATTGTAACATTTTTGCATGGTGAAATATTGTACTACGAAGTATCGTTACACCCCTACCACACAATACAACCAGAGACCAGATATTAGATTGGAAATGGTATGAACTCTATTTGAACTAACATTTCTTTCCTCTTTCTGTGTTACTTACGTACCCTGAATATCGCAAGGCTGAAACGAGTTACTCGAGTAATTCGAATACAAAAAATCATCGAGGCAAATTTTGTTGCCTCGTTTAATCCATTTAACTACAGTACACACGGAGCACTGCGTTTCCCCATGGACCATTATTACTGACGCACAGCCCGCTAAACTCTATTCATGTTACAGGGCTCTCGCATTCACCATGAGACACACGCATTTTAGACTGTTCACACGTATGTCTCATGCTGATAAATAAGTGATAGCTTATTGAAATGGTGAACTGCTATTTTACTTAGTTTTAGTCTATTTTGCGAGTGAAACTTGTTTTCCGGCTGCATTGAGTCCATCAAACTAGATGCAGACTTCTGGACACCGGAATCCTGTTATTTACACATGCCATCTGGCTGTTCTGCGTGAATGAACTGCACAGTTTAACATGCTACACGCGTGATGCTCATGAATTTGTCTGCGTCTGCGCTTTATGAGGACATGAACTTCATCTCCAGAGTTACTCTGAGAGTTTATTTCACAAACATGTTATTGTTTGAGTGAAGAAACAGACATACTAAAAAAAAAAGCGTCTTCCCGACAACCTGTCAAAATAAAAGACATAGGCTATTTAATAGTAAAAAAAGAAACTAAAACTAATTTATATAAACTAAATGCATCATGCATAAACTGAAGTTAGTTGTTTACCTTTGAAATTATTCTTTCTATTTTTATTCATGTTTCTTATTTATATATTTGTATTATATTGCATTTTGAATTTAATATGGCAATGGAATGTACTAAATGGGTTTAGTTTTCACAGATATTAATGTATGCAATTTCAGCAATAAAAACTTCTAATAAAAAATTATTCTAAAAGGGAAACTCATTTTAAGAGACCTGTCTTATTTTCTCTTGTATATTTAATACTGCTTTTTAATAAAGAAAAAGTATGTATTATCCGAATACCCAATTAATCGATGGAAAATCAGTAGAATACTCGATTAGTAAAAGAATCGATAGTTGCAGCCCTGAAGCACACTATTTCTTGCAAACATACAAGGTGTGGCTCTCATAATCAATGGGACTCTTGTTAGGGCTCACAGTGGGCTCTGCAGTGTAGGGCATTGATTTATCCTTCATAGCTGAGCACACTACATTTACCCAGCATGCTCAAATTAGTGCCCTACACCAATTAGTTTCCTTGCAACTCTAGTGTGAAGGCAGTCAAAAGGTCCATTACCTTGTTCCAGTCTTACAGATGTAGCCTGATGCTCTGTGTAGCACACACTAGCACTTTACAGATTTATATTGAGAATGAAGGTCTTGGTATTGAATTGAATGGGTTTGTAGTAATGAACTTTCTTTGATAGCAAGACCGCATCCACTATAGGGGTGAACAAGGGCATGGTGTAGGGTTGAGTCACTCACACTACACTCTCAGACATGCTCCACTATGTCTAGTAAAGCTTTTTAAACTCATAACAAAAAAACCTACAAGTGTGCTTTTTTATCACTATTCATTTCCATTAAAAGTTCTACTGAAGAGCTACTTTGCTAGTGAAACATTCTGCATATATTAAATGTAGCTGAAAATATAACATTTGATCCATGCCGGTGTTAAGGCCATTCCAAATGCACATACAAACTTTGATAGAAAAGATAGACTCCTTCATTAAAAATGCCAATATTTTTAGAGCAATTATTGGATCCATTTACATGCTAATGTTAGCATGACTGGGAGGGTACTATAATGCTATGTGCATTAATTTAGACTAAAAGATCCTCAACTCTCTCTGTTGACCTTGATGTGGAACGCCTAATGTCCTTTGTCGTAAATACCAACAGCCCTGCCCACACGGGGTGGGGGGCTGGCAAAGGGGCACTGATGCATCTTGGAAGTGTAATGATTGTGCCTGGGGCCTTGGCAGTCCATTGGGAGATCAGTGAGCTGCAAGACTGCAGGTAACCAGGTGGGGAAGGAGAATGCTGTGCGCAACAGAAGCCGGTATCAACTCTGAACATATTTTTGCCACTCATCTCAAAGAAAAAAAACATTATCTCTAAGACTGCTCTAGACCCATTTAAAGAACTGGCGCCCCCTACCCCCCCCCCCCACCCAAAAGAAACCATCACAGAAATGAATGGTTTCCATTAAAATACCATTGTGAACCATTAGCTTTTTGCATTAAAACCATTACCAAATTGTAGTGTTTTGTGTCATGGCTCTGCTTCATTTAGTCATGTTTTTCTTGGTCCTGTAGCTGAGCCATGACAAAGCCTTTGGTTATGTGTGGAGAGAAACATATTATTGTGATATTCGTTCTCTCCAGTGTCTCGTCATTGGTCCCGCCCCTCTCGTTTCCTTGTTATCTTTCCCTGAGTGTTTTATGTTCCACACCTGCCGTCGTTCGTTATCCCTCATTTGTCTTTCCTTTAAATACCCTCTTGTTTCTTTGTCTTGTGCTCGTGTATTATGTACGTTTATGTGCGTGATGTTTGTGCTGCTTTGTGTCATCGCCTTGCCTTGCCTTGCCTTGCCTTGCCTTGCCCTGTCCTGTCCTGTCCTGTCCTGTTTACCACGAGCGAGAGTTTATTCGCAGTTTAAACGGACGCGGTGTGTCTCATTTGCCTGTCGAAGATATTCAATTCAATTTTATTTATATAGCGCTTTTCACAATGTGCATTGTTCCAAAGCAGCTTTACAGGAGAAAATAAGAAAAACACATAAAAGGTCAAACACAGTACAGTGCATGGTGTTGGTAGAGCAAGTAAGATCAATTTTTATAAAGCAATGTTAACGGAATTTACCGAACCTTTAAGATAATCTAAACCTTTAAACTAATCTAAAATATCGCTTTACATCTTTAATAACTGCAAGAACTGCAGAGGAAGAATAGTGTTCCTGAGCATGTACATAGTTCCAGTGCTTGCCTATACCACTTAAATGGGCGCGACATGACATACGGCTTGTTATTGGGATTGTGTGAAAATGTAAAATTACAATAGGTTCCAATGCGTTCTATTGTTTTTTTGTCCTGTCGCGCTACCCCGCGTCCGGTGTAGACATGGTGTAAGTGGTCTATAAGTTCAATGAGGCCTACTATTACCAAAAATGTAGAAAACTTGTCAGAGTTACTATATGCACTAAATACAACAACATATAGCCTAACATCTAGAGATAAAATCGTATGCGCATAAGCATGTTGAAAGTATTACAGGTGTTGAACACAAACGTACTGTAAAATATTACTTTGGTGAGCTTAAGTCTACTGTAACATTTTACAACAACTGACATTTAATGTTTAAACCAGTATAATAGACAGTAGTATAAACAAACTGTAATAGACACATTGCAATTTGTGATGTTGCTGTAACAAGAAAGCACAGGGGCAGATTTAGTGATTTGGGGGCCCTAGGCAAATCCATGTATGGGGGCCCCAACTATGCACCATTTTACTTTACTGCAACCCTTATTTTTCTTCCTCCTCAAAGCACACAACTTTTCATCCCCCGTCAAAGTGACAGGGGAAAACTAAGCTTAATAAACACAGATACTGACTAATTAAAAAATATATAATGAATTCCCAAATGAAAAACATGGGATAAGTGTCTTAACAAAACACTTATATTAAAGTTCTAAAAAATGATAAAATTAAAACTAATAAGTTATATAAAGCATAAAATTTATTCAATCAAACAGAAAAGTTGAAAATTTTAATATACGCCTTTTTTATAAGACTTTTTAGCGATAAGTAACCAGTCTAACTAAATGAGCAAAGCTCATTCACACCCTACGTTCTCTTGTAGTTCACTGAGCTTTGAACGATTCACTGACCTCTTACATTCTGTGTAAATGAATTGGTTCAAAGGAGTCATTTGTTTGCGAGTCGTTCTGATCGCAATGTGCGTTCATACTGGCGAACTCGCTGTGTACAGAATAACGCTGATTCAATGAGCCAACTTCACAGCTAAAAACATTATAATGATGTACAGCAAGTTAATTTAGGAAATCTTTTCAAGAAATTCAAGAAAATGTAAATTGAACGTAAAACTCCTGAACAGCCGTGAAACACAGCTAATACAGCTCCTAATATAGCTCTTTTACTGAACTCTTCAGCGTCTCACTGCTGGTAACGAAACAGCGCCTCCATTGTTTCGTAACTGCAGTTACAAATGACAATCTGTTTAATAATGCACACAGTGTTTTTTGTGAAGACACATATAGACATATTTTTGACGAGAGTCTAAGGCAGCACGAAATTTGATTGAGGCGGCCGCCTCCAATTTCTTTATGCAGGAAAAACACTGATCTGGGATTACTATATACAAAGTGAGCCCTCTCTCCGTACTTTCATGCATTTAAATGTGACCAAATTTCTGTACTAGTGCGTACAGTACGAATCGTTAGCACTGCACTGACGTTATTATATTATGTCTTTATGTGCCCATCGGTCAAACCTTTCTACATTTGAACTGGCCCTCTCCTACCAAGCGCACAGCGCTCTTTGTTTGACAGATGTTATGGTCGTCAGTCACTATAACTGTGTTGTCGGTGTTCATGGAGACATACTCACCGGCGCATTATCATTGCTCGTGGCCGGGAGAGTGCTGCGTCTGGCGGGAGAGAGAGGCGCTACTGCTGTAGGAGCAGCGGTGGAGTTTGTGTGGGGAAGAAGCTCGATGAGGCACAGTTATTTCCGGTAACAGTGTTAAGCGTATCTACATGTGGAGATCATCGTAGATTTTTTCTATTTTTAGGGCGGTCACTTAATTAAAAACAATAAATCCTGTTTGTGATGTTAAAACATGCTTTAATGTGGGGTTTTATGACAGATCTTAAAGAGGGTGTGCAATGGTGTTTCATGCATTCTGACTTCTTTACAATGCTTGACATGGTCAACTTGTCAAAAAACGAGTTGGATTTATGATGTAGTATTTTTTCTGTGCTCAATACACTCCCCGTGCGTTTGTATGGTTTCAGAAAGTTTTTTTCGAACATGAAAATCTGTTTCGTAACAACTTTTCTTAGTTGGACAATTCTCCCGGAAAAGCACGCCCACGCGTCAACCCACCGGAGCCAGAAAGAGCACGCCCACACGTCAGCCAGCTGAAGCAAGAGAGAGAGAGCACAGCGTTTACAAAGTTCAGCTGTGTTTGTTTGTTCACTGTATTTTGGTGAGGAATGTTGTATAAACGGTGGATATAATGCTGGATTTGCATATCGTTTAGAGTGAGCGGTCCCAGCGCTAAAAGATGTCGGACATGAACCTCGTCCAGTAAGTGAAACTGAATCATATGTCTGTGTTTTGTTGGCAATGGGTGCGCACGTGCTTTAGTCTGCAAATAAACAGAATCAGGATTGGAAAACTAAGGAAAAAACATATCAAAGTAAATGCAGAGCTCAATGGGAATGAAACTGAAAAATACTGGTCTACATGCTAATCTAAAAGATGTATTTTGTCAATATTTCCACACCCTGTTTGCATGCCCTTTACACTCGCTGTCTCTGATTGTTAACTTTGAGCCCCCTCACACAAATGTTTATGTTCTTTTAACACAGCTTTATCCCAATGTTTAAATAACATGATGTATAACAAAATTGACTCTAGTCTGACTCTAACGCCTCTGTGAACACAAAGTTATTCTCTCTGTTCTCCTCTGAGCTTTTAACCCTCAGAAAAGCAAACACCTTTCCTTTCTCTCCCTGACAACCCAAACCATAGTTGGGAAAATCCGGTCGAGCTGTATTTCACTGGAATCAGTCCTAGCAAATAAAGCTGCCCTGTCCGCTCCATCCCCAGATGTTTCGTATTGATCTCCCTGTGGTTTTGGCAGGGTGGAACGGCTGGGATTGTTACTCCCCATTTCTCTCTTTTTTTTCTTGCAGACAGAATTAGAAAACAAAGACTGAAAAGTGTGAGGGTGTGGTTAGCTCCATGGTGCAGTGTCCCATTTCACGGTGAAATAAGACTGGCCTGCTTTATCTCACTCTCTCTCTCTTTCCCTATCTCTCCCTACATACACCGATTAAAAAAGCAGAGTGTTTCTTTATCTAATGTTCTGCTGTAGGTGAGTATGGATGGCCAGGTGAGACTTTGGCTGTTGGCCTAATGCTGGGAGCCATGAGTATGGCTGGAAAGGGACAATATAGATGTTTGGCACCCTTTGTACCATACAGTACATGGACACTAATCTAGGTGATACAAAGCTGCTCAGAGGAAACTTTTATTGCTTAAAGATCAGGTATCACACACAATTTCTGCCAATCTCATGTTAATCTTGAGTACCTATACAGTACAGTAGTATTGCATACGTCGTATCTTCGAAGAGTGTTTAGTTTGATCACAAATGGATCATTTATAAAAGAGAGATACAGCTGTATGATTATTTCCAGAAAAACACGAGCTGCTGGAGGCTGGCAGTGGGAGGGAACTACAGCACGAGCACACAACACATCATCGCATTAATCCCGTGTTTTTTACATTATGCACGTACACGCCGATTGCCAACAAAACACAGACATATGACTTAGGTTCATGTCCGGCATCTTTTAGCACTGGGACCACGCCATCTATCAGTTTCAAACGATCTCCAAATCCAGCCTTATATCCACTGTTTATATAACATCCATCACTGAAATGTTGTGAACAAACAAACACACCTCAAACTTCTCTCTCTATCGCAAGAGTAACGAGCTGCAGTGCAGACCCACAGCATCCAAGCTTGATGCAGAACGCTGAGAACAGCCAATCTTGATGGTAGGCGGGTCTTACTATCGCTCGCCTTGCCGAGCTTTTCCGGGAGAGTTGCCCAATAAAAGGAATAGGATCCCTGTTACGAAACAGGGATCCGGACTTTTAAAAAACAAGTTGGAGTGCTGGGGGAGTGTATCAAGCACAGAAATACTACGTCATACGTCCAACTCATTTTTTAACAAGTTGACCATGTTACGCATGAGAAGCCAGCACGTTTTTACATTGTAAAGAAGTCAAAATGCATGAAACAGCGTTAAATCCCCCCTTTAACTTATTGTCAGACATTTCTCTAAAATTCCTTAAAAGGGATAAAAGGAAACATATGAAAGTAATTTTGACATGCAGTAAGCTGAGTAGCAAAGCTCAGATATTTTGTTGGTGTTTATCCCATTATTGGATGAATGTTTAAGGAAACCTGTCACAGAAAGCACTAAAATTACACTTTTAACTTTAAAGGAGCAATGTGGAGATTAGCGACACCTGGTAGTAAGGTTGCAAATTGCAACCAATGGCTCACTTCACCCCTCCCCCCTTCCTTTCGAAGCACTACGGTGGCTGACACAGGACTAAGATGTCGTCACGTTTTCGCTTCTTTGCCGAAGGAGATAACGTATTCATGAAACGCACTCTGTGCAGTTTGTCCGTTAAGGGCTACTGTAGAAACAACATGTCGAATTCCATGCAAGTGGACCCACGATGTATGTAGATAGAAACAGCTCATTCTAAGGTAATAAAAACATAACGCTTCATTATGTAAGCTCTTTATACACCTCTGGAGACATAGTTATGTATATTATATTGCATTTCTGTCAAACCTCTACACACTGGACCTTTAAAAGAGAACTTTTTTGTGATTTGTGCAGTAGTTCTTAGTCCATGACAAAGGGCACTTAGACTCTGACCACTATGGAATGTTAATGGCATTTGTCTTGTACAGGGTGTTACAAGCAAACACACACCCAATGGCTCATCCCATATCAGTTAATAAGTTTCTTTCTATCTGCTGAACTCGCAGAAAAGTACAGAAAGAAACAGCTCAAGTGTAGCAGCGTGGAACCGTGGTAAGTGCTCGAACTGTAGAACACAGCTTTACAGTTGTATATGCAAGACCGTGGACTCACGCCTTTACCAACGTCATGTTTCAATAACCCTTGAGGACAACGTTCTATAAATGGGTCTTAGCAACACATTCTCATTCCAACAAATGGTGCTGACATAAAATACCTGAGCTTAACGTAAACAGCACCAAATCTACAATAGATATGACTAGAACTGTTTTGCCGTGCTCAGTGAATAGGGGTTTCAGACAAATTTCAGCCGGCGCTAATATTCAGAGCTAAGGAGAAGCTCGTCATTTCCCCTCTCTGCGTCAATGTGATTTTCTTTATCTGTCAGAGTGCAGCATGCACACAGAATCTGCCCCAAGTACACTGCTGCTCCAGTGTGGGTGGAGAGTGGGCGAAAGTGCGTGGCATCTGCCACAGTCCACTGCCTAAGGAGAAATGGCAACACTTCACATTCAAACTCACTTCCACCGCAGCCTTCACATTGTGAGGCTCTGGATAGATTGAAAGTGAATAGCGGGTTTCAATTAATCATTTTCTTTGGCCAGGCTTTACTCTCCACCTTCGACATTTCCTCGCAGTACGCATTGAGAATGGTGAAGAGGAGGAGAATGGATCGTGAAAGCTTCTCTCAACTGCAGTATTCTGTTAAGTTGAAATATTGCATCTGTATGCATTCAGTGATAAATTAAAGTTTTTATGACTGATTGGTGCATTTTTTTAACCACAACTCTTTATTTCAGTTACATATTTAAGGAGGATTTACTGACAAAAAGTACAAAATAATATACAGTACATAACTATGTCTTCAGAGGTGTATTAAGACCTTACGTAATGAACCATTAGTTGGGTCCCAAATGACATACTATGCACTTAAACTATGCACTATGCACTCAACCATATAGTGTATGAATTTTAGAAGTATTTTAGAGTAGTATTGTCCCAAATGGAATACCAAATGGTTTTAGCGCAAATGACGTCAATCGCACGGCACAATGCGTGTGAATAAAATTAACTTGTACATTGTACAATTAATGTACTTTTCATCTGTTTTGACTTTAAAGTTCTATTGATTTTAAAGTTCTTTTAATTACTTATAAAGCCTTAAACGGTTTAGCCCCTACCTACATAACAGAGCTTCTACCACACTACAACCCATCACGCTCTCTAAGATCTCAAAACTCCAGACTTTTGATAACACCTAGAATAACTAAATCAACCAAAGGGTGTAGAGCTTTCTCATACGTATCACCTAAACTCTGGAATAGCCTCCCCAATACTATTCGAGGGTCAGACACACTCTCCCAATTTAAATCTAGATTAAAGACGCATCTTTTCAGCCAAGCATTCACTAATACATAGCTAATGAACAGCAGCTACGCTAATTATTCTCTTTCTGTTTCTGCCCTCGCCTGCATCCCGAGGTAGGGAGAGATTCCGCCAGGCCCAGATGAACGTCATATGCCCATCCACAACTAATTACGCCAGCTACATCGGAAAATCCCGTGCCATCCTCCTGCGAGAGCCTGTGGACTGACTGACCATCCCAGCTCCATCCAAGGCAATTCCATCACCACCCAAGAAAAAGACGACCATCTGGCCGGCCCAGCTCAGACAATTCCATCCCCAACCGAGAGCAAAGACGGACTACCTGTCACATAAATGCTAAATTTACAATACTTGGTATTTAATGCTAAACTTACATCACACGACAGCAGTTTGAAGTTATGGCTGCACTCAGTGACTTTGATTGGAGGTTGCTGGGTGGGTGTTGTAGGGAGTGGGGGGCTTGTTGGTTGTGGTTCGGGGCGTTTCATTGTTGGGACTGTGTGGGTCTGGTCTGGTTGGTCTTGTTTTGTGGTCGATGTCGGACAACAGAGGAATAAAGTTAATTATGCCATTACTACTTTTCCCTGGTTGTTCCTCTGTTGTCTGTTGTTGATCGCGGAATGGGACCGGGTTGGACCTGCACGGTTTCGGCGGGTGGGGCTTCCTGGGTCGCGGCTCGTGGGCTCTCCCTGTTCTTCGTGGACGTTGCTCGGTGGCTTTGGTCGGGGTCACTGAGTGCAGCTATGACACGTCAGAGGAGATCTGGCCCTCCCGGCTGAGCCTGGTTTCTCCCGAGGTTTTTTTTTCTCCATTATTCATCATTGGAGTTTGGGTTCCTCGCCACAGCAGAGCAGTGCAGTGTTGGCTTGCTCACCGGGAGACTGCATTTATTTATTCATTTATTTATTAGATATTATTTATTATAATGATCTTGCTTGGTCTATAAACACCATGCACTGTGCTGTGTTTTACCTTTCTGTGTTTTTCTTATTTGCTCCTGTAAAGCTGCTTTGGAACAATGCACATTGTGAAAATCACTATATAAATAAAATTGAATTGAATTGAAATTGTTTTGCCCACCATTTAGTCATCATCAGATTGAAGCGTTATCACTCTGCAGGAGAGTTTTGCTCGAGCAGCGTCTGATAGCCCCGCCTCCCTTCCACTACGTAAGCGGAACTGCGACCGTTGAGTGCGTGAATTGTCCACAGTTCCACACTTCATATTTTCGGTTGAAAAAGTGCATCATCCGGGTACTTAAATTACACTTCTTTTTTGCAGACTTTCAATGTGAACGCACTACTCACACTAGTTATACTATGAAATGACGTAGAATAGTGCATAAGTGCGCGATTTGGGATGCAGCTATTATGTTTTTACCTTAGAATTAGCAATTTCTATCTACATACAGCGCGGGTCCCCTTGCATGGAATTCACCATGTTGTTTCTACAGTAGCCCTATCTCCTTCGGCAAAGAAGCGAAAACGTGACGACATTTAGTTCTGTGTCAGCCTCTGTACTGCTTCAAAAGGGAGGGTTAGAGGAGGGAAGGGTGGAGTGAGCAGTTGGTTGAAATTCACAACTTCGCTAGATGCCGCTAAATTTCATACACTGGACCTTTAAGCATAAGCAATGTACAATAGATGAATAGATAATAAAATGCATAATAATATTAATAAACGTCTGTCTGAAATGTGTCCAAAAAATTAAGGTGATGCATAAATACATACAGTAGTCTCATTTTTCGTAGTGAGTTTAAGTGCTAAATTATTTTAAACATTGTTCTTTTCTAAAATTGACAAAACATTTAGACTGTTGTTTATAATTAAACTTCAAATTTAAATCATTACTGTAAATCTGTATTTTTCTTCAACTAATTTTTCAACTAATAATTCTAATGGAGTTTGTTTACTTGGCCATTGCCATTAACATATACAAACTTTAGGATGAATTAACATGTTTTGAAGTGAATTTACGGACTATACAAGCTATGGAAATACAATGAGCGCTGTGATATTTTGATCATAAGCCAATACTGCTATTGAATCTTATGTGTTATGTTGTCAAGTTTTACACCCAAAACACACACTAATGTAAACAAACAAATAAACAGTTTTTCTCTGTAATATTCACCAAGACATTAAGGTTAAACTGACGTACTGTATCTGGCCCGAAGTTAACTTCCAGTCTGTTTAGCTAACAGTCTGACTAGTGGCTAATATACAATTTATTTTATATTTCATTTATATTCATATTCATTTATATACGTTTTTATTGTATATTAATTGTATTAAATTAAATTAAAACTACTAAACAGTTATTCGTTCTTTGTGGAGTTCTACGAAAAGTTAAGTTTGGGCTACATAACATTTGTTTATGTTGTTTTTGCTGAGACCATCTATATTACCTATCCAGTCCATTTCATAGTCACCACCAAAATGTAGCATGTTTAGATTTACAAATTCAGACTCCCAGTTGAAAATCTAGTGACTCTACTGTGAAATATTTGAATTGGGATACTCCCAGCAGTCTCATAAATTGCTGTTTTATTCCCATTCTGGGCCAGCCTTTGGCTTCATCCTGCCAAAACTCTCCAATAAACACACTTCCATTCTGACATCCAGCCAGTGTCCTATTTCATAACGTTCCCTTCATCCCAACAGTCATACAAATATCTGTTAATTTGTTTAAAAATATGCTAAATATACACTCGACCACTGTCACAAACTTATACAAACCACAGAATGTATTGCCCAAAGTACGTCATTCTATGCCGGAGTACATTGAGTTAGAATAAGTATTCAAATATCACGACATTGGAGATGTTTTTGTTATTTATATAGTTTTTATTATATTAAATATTAAATATTAAATAGTCAAACATGACAAGAAAGGTGTTCACGAAACAGAGAATTCTTTGTGTGAAATCAAATTGGGTTTTGGCCTTGTTCCTTAAACATTTCCAGTGTAAGAGAGGGTTGTAATTCTGATCCACCATCATAAACACCAAACTACCGTAAGTCATTCTTACATAAGCAGATCTATGTTTGTGCAGACTGCAGATAAGGTCCAATGTTACTTTCTCATAACACTGAACACTTTTACAGTAAGACGGACTGCATAAGATGAGTCTGAATCTTTAACTCATTAGCACGGTCTGGGGAGAAATCTGGTTCTCATAAATTTTACGATAAAAATTGATGCGGATAGTCTGTATCTCCCCAAGTTTATGTCTGAATGTTGATGGGAGTAATACAGGAGCCCTTGCTAGAACATTTCCATGCAATTAATTAAATCCCTATTATATCAAAGCTGCTTTTGATTCAATGCCATGAGACTATACGATGGTCTCCCGACAAACCGTTCTGTTGTCTGGTGCTGCATTCCAGCAATTTCCCTCAAAAGAATGAAATAAATAAAATTAGGCGAAAACTGATTCACCGTGCGACCGCCCCGCTTCCACTGATCACGCACACAATTTCACTCAAAGTATGCCACTGGATAAATTGACTCCACACTTGTCAAGGCATCAATTATTCAGCGGCTGAGCTTTTCAGCATCGCCATCATGTCCCTCTCATTTGATTTTGGAGGAGAGGAAAGGCGAACCATGCCGAAAAGCGGCTGAGGGAGCGCGGCGGAAAGTGGCAAAGACGGCTGATTGGAGCGCGAGGACCGCCCGAGTGTTCATTAAACCACGAAAAGTACATGCAGGCAAAGAGGACGATAACAAGACCCTTGAGCCGCTCCTAGCCGGCACTCTCCCACTACTGGAAGCCAATAAATATTGTCCCGCTCTCCCACTTGCACAAACAGGCATGTCAAACGCACCTAACGAGTCAGCAAAATATGCGATCGCTGTCCCCTCGGTGAGAGCCGGCTACTTTCATTTGTTCTGTAATTTGGTGCTCCTGCGAAGGATTAATAAACTGTAAAAGTTTGAGACACTTTCTCCGTATCCAAGAATGAGATCACAGACTCTTGCAAGTAGTCGTTCATTGCCGTATACTGGAACACGAGATGTCTTGAATCACACTACATCTTGAATTAAGGTAGAGTGAGGTCAGCCTGTTGCTCATGCAAGAAAACTGTGGAGTGGATTATGAATAATGGATTTCTCCCCTGAGCCCCTAATATGACCCCAGGGCTGCGATCCAAACAGTTTGCCTCAGTGTTTGGGTAGTCGACCCCATGTACGCTCCAGACCCCGCAGCTGAGCGAAGCAGCCAGCGCTGTGAAAGCTGTCTCGCTGCGGTTTGTAAAATAGTTGGACAATGAGAGCATGTGGTGGCCGTGACTCAAGGCGGTCTGGGCGAGGGATAGAACTGCTGAGCTCTGGAGGACAAAGGAAATAATATCAGCAAGAAAACACACGCTGACCTGGTTTAAATCTACAAGGAAGGATTTGGGGAAAAGGATAAAATGGTTTCCAGTGACAACAAATTGGTTTGCTGAAGATTGCGGTATTAAGACGATGGGATTCGTTGAAAATATATATGGGGTGTTGTTTTATATCTACTACTTATCTAATGTGTCATTAAATGTGATTATGCGTAACTTTTTATGTTTCAGTGGTTTATTGTATAATAATAGTTAAAAATTCAGAACACCAGTGATGCCCAAGACAGTTGCAGTCATCGTATTGTCATCGGCTTCAAATGTTTCAAGAACAGCTGGCAGTCTCAGTTATCTGACTGTCATGATACGGTCTGTAGTCTTTACTGGATTACATAACTCCTCTGGCAAAGTTTGGAAGCACAAGAAAGTGGAATAATAGTCTGAGCTCTCTGATTGGTTAGCGGATTATAAATCCCCGCCCACATTCCACAGTTTCTGCTCACTTTGAGAGCTTCATGTGTTTGTTGGCCAATTACACCGCAAGCTAATTCCAGTATCAATATCACCATACGCTCTACATCAATAAAATATATGATTTCTTTACCTGCTCTGGAGTCTATTTTCATTTCAGTTTTTTTCATTTGTCCTTTTCGTTTTAGGGAAAGGAATTTCAGGGTGGTAGCCGGCAAAGTCTGAAATCAATCTTTTGTCTTTACTTACCGGAGGATAGAACTTTGTCTGAGTTGGAAAACAAAAGTTCCTCGTATTTTTAAATCTCTGCTGGCTTCATGCAGGGAATGGGATGGGTTTCATAAATCTTCCGTTGAGTCCATGGGGGGCCAGGCATCAGCCATGACTCAGTCTTTCAAGTTTAACTCGAGCCAAGACATCAGCATCTTTCGAGAGGAGGGCACTGAGGCACACATTTGGAAACCCTCAGCGTTGGGAATTTTGGGTTGCAGCGATGCCTATCAATGACCCACTTTGATACCGAAATGCAAATTTGTTCTTTGTTGCCACAAGATGTTTATGCGTTACCGCTTGTCAGAGCAGCCACTGGTTTTAACAGGAAAGATTGTGAGGAGTGATAAAATAAGCCATTTGTCATAGTTTTCCTCAGGTGTGCTAATGTCCACAGCCAAAGGGAAAGTATATGGCTGCTTCTTGAGTTTCTCTAACGGATATCATTATTGCAACACTGTTGTAAAAGTGAAGAATTATTACATCACTATACTATTATATTTTCCATTTGTTTTCAGGTTTATAAATGTATGGCTGTTTATTGGATATGCTAAAGTTTTGTGGCTATTTAGACAAACCACAGTTTGCTGAAATGATTTGAAAAAAAACTGTGTCACATAACCCACAGCAAATCGTATTGAAAATTAAAACTAGGTTTTACATTTTCTTCACAAACTGTAAACAGTGCTTGTCTGTACAAAACTAGGACATTATGAACTTATTAGCGTATTGTGGGTGTTTTTGTCCATTGCTATGTTGCTAAATAGTTGCTGATTGGATTTTTTTATCGTTAAATATGATATAATTTGGCATCTCGATTATGACAAAAATGATAACAACAGTTATGTGTCAAATAGACATCACGGTTGTTTAATACGATTACTCTTTGACGTATTGAGTTGCATAATGAATAAAAAAACGAATCTTTTAAAATGTAAAATATATCAAATAAAGTATAAATGTACATATTTAATTAATAATATAACAATAATAAATGTGACCCTGGACGACAAAACCAGTCTTAAGGGTCAATTTTTCGAAATTGAGATTTTTACATTATCTGAAAGCTGAAGAAATAAGTTTTCTATTGATATATGGTTTCTTAGGATGAGACACTATCTGGCGGAACAACAATTGTTTACAAAGCTGGAATCTGAGGGTGCTAAAAAAGCAAAATATTGAGAAAATCGCCTTTGAAGTTGTTCATCTGAGGCACTGTAGCAGGCCATCCACTCACAAAAAGAAAGTTTTTATACATTTACGGTAGGAAATTTATAAAATATCTTCATGGAACATGATCTTTACTTAATATCCTAATGATTTTTGGTAAAAAGAAAAATCTGTCATTTTTACCCCAACAATGTATTTTTGGCGATTACTAAAAATGTTCCCGTGCTACTTAAGACTGGTTTTGTGGGTCACAAATTACATTAAGATACATTATCAAATATGCTGTGCGCCGCTACAACCTTCTAAAAACATTGAAACATATACATTCAACATGAAAGGAAAGAGGTGTGCTGTGGATTTATGACACAAGAGAAATGACAACATGTGGCACAATAATCATTTGACCTCAATTATTTTGTTTTCATAATTGTTGGAAGCCAAATTTGAAATTGAAAATCGATTAAGAATAAATGCACAGCGCTAAAGTATAATGAAAAATGCATGATATGCATGGTTGCCATTGTCTTTATACAGTATACTGTGTTTGTGTAACCAGACAATGTTAGATTTGTCAAAGATTTTTCTTGGTTTTCCCAAACCAGACTTTCCAACTGAAGCAAATATGGACAGGTAGTCGCCCTAGCACAATCGCACACATTTTGTGTCTTATTGCTGCTTAGAGAGACAGTCCTCATGTGTCTTTGTGCAATTCTGTCAGTGTGTGACCTCCCATGTCCTAGAGTCCTGCCACCACACCCCCCAGCTCTCAGTACGTCTATTCCAACCTAGACAGGAGCCAGGTTGCCAGAGCTACGCTACTCCCACCCATTAGCTGCAGGAATCCAACATAACCATGGTAACAAGTCTCTCACCCCAGGGGAGATGAGCAACAGAACTGAAAGACTCCATTCAATTTCCACATCCCCAGTCCACTAGGGCTGACAGCCTCTCATCGTTTGTGTTGCAGTGGGCAGGGGTATGTGCTCATTAAAAAAGCCAACACACACTCGCTGGCTCTCAATTCACAAGTGCACAGATACACACTCCCGCACATGCACTTCACATTATCATCGCATTAGACCGCATCCTTGCTTAACATTTGAATGCATAAATTGCATCTGCCCACTTAGCCTGACTGAAGATAATCTGTGGGTTATAGACGTGTGCTAACTACCTCCGTATTTTGTTTGGCTGCGTGTTCCTCTGTTCAGTGCTTTTGCCTTGGTGAGATTAATGAAGTTACCAAGACACTGGATCAATATTTTGATTCACCTCTATGACCCCTTTCTAATGCCATGTTAAAATAAATAAAAGGTGAGATTAAGAAAGAAATCATAATGTTTTAATTCAAAATGACATGTATGACAGTACATACTGCAAAAATATTTTGATGAAAGATATTACAAAATTAACAGGCGTTTGAGGTGTCAGCTTTATTAATGAAAATGAATGTGGAATATTTAATTATTCATTCATAATTTAATGATATTAATGCTCATGCTTAAAAAAAAACAGTGCAGTGTTATCACTTTATTCTGGTCATTTTGACTTAATTCTTAAAATATTATATATTTAATTTAAGGACGCTTTTACAAAGTATAATGCTTTAAAATAAGACTTTATTCTAAAAATATTACTTCTTTAATCTTGTATAGTTTTGACATAATTCTCTAAAATGATTTTCTTTTATTGACAGGCACGTGCCATTATTATTGATAATTCAGATACGTCCAAACAATAGATGCATGTGTCCGTCACACTTACAGTACTGTATATTAACCATAGCATCACATTTGTGCTATTTTTGTAAACAAACCTACAAGCCTTTAAACTGCTGAATAAATTGCGCCCAGTATGCAGGCAAACTTACCATCAAAAACACATTCCTGTCTAAAGTTTATGTTTATGCATTTAGTCACCGCAACATCTAGAGACCCCATCTACTCCATCACGCGACGATGCGAGCACACGTTTCAAATGTACCTCGATGAATCCGTGCTGATGAGCTCCAGGAAAGGTTAATGAAGCACAATGGGAAATCAGCCCTCCTCCACCAGTGCTGTGAAGAGGCTAAAGGAGTTCTCTCTAGGTGAGGTGGGAGAGAGCAGCTTCAGGTTTTCTCCAGCCTGAATCAAAGCCCAGCCCAGCCCCGGTGTGCAGGAAAACCACGCAGGTTTTCAATTATTAGTTAGGCTGGGCACTGGAGGCTGCAAGCAGGAGGAAAGAAACTTGGAAGACCATATCTCAGTTACTCAACTTTTGACTTTTTTCTGTTTGTAATAGGGATGTTAAGAATGGTAAATGATAAGGCCTAAACAGCATCTAGACTAAGGTTTTTATATATTCCAAAACTGTAATGATGTGAAAACTCCAAGGCATCTTTCTCGTGTTCGTGTATTTTAAATTGGAATTTTAGAATTGGGATCTTTTTAAATAACCAATTGACTTCCGCGTGTTTGCATGCTCATTAAATCTTTAAGAAGTAATGGTTAATGAATTTGACCTGCTGTCTGCCAAGTATAGTATAGAGCAATGAAAAACAATACAATGAAAAACTGAAAAGTCGCAGTTTACACAGATACGATAACGGCATCATTTTCAAAAACTTGCACTTTGAGACCCATTTTCAGAACTTTGTTAATTCCCAAAGTTTTTTTTATTTTAGTTGGAAACATTGTTGTGTAAACAACCTCGCACCATCCTAGGGACTTTTAAACAATAATACAAGTATGAATCAATATTTTTGTCAGTTATCCCAAAAAGGCGTTTAAATACATAAAAATGTTTTACATATGTGATTGTCATACTGTCACATATGTAACAGTATGTACATATGTAACTTGTTTTCATGTGTATTGTCATACTGTCAGTCTTTCACATTGGGTGACTTTGTCACTCCTGGGTTTTAATTTTGTTGAGATTCAACAAACACTGGACTGGAATGGCCACAATACATCTAGAAATGCTGATTAAATGAAAATTTGTAATGGTCTCTTCATTTTTTCAGCGGCTGTATATCTGTTTGTACACTGAAAGGCTAATTTCTTAGATCTTAAACGTAGGCATAGACTAAAAATTTATTGTTTCAGGTCTGTAAAGATTTGTGTTTTGATTGTACGTTGTCAGGTTATTGATTTATTGATCTCTATGCAATGTTTTACAATGCATCTTCATTTATAAATAGTGTTTGATGTCACTGCTCCCCTTTTCATAAACCGGAAGTAACTGGTTAGGGACTTAGTGAGAAAACGATAGAGAGAGGGGGGGGGAACAGAGCGAGCACATGGGCTCTCAGCCAGATACCTGAAACCTAAGTGAGCCCAACCATCATGCCTCAGTGCCACCTCAAGAAACCTCATCTGGAGAACAGAGTTCTGCTGTTCTCAACTGGGGGCAGTTGTGGCCTAATGGTTAGAGAGTCGGACTCATGACCAGAAGGTTGCCGGTTCGATTCCCAGGGCCGGCGGGTAACAACTGAGGTGCCCTTGAGCAAGGCACCTTACCCCTACTTGCTCCCCGGGTGCTGCAGTGATAGCTGCCCACTGCTCCGGGGGTACGTGTGTTCACCACTTGCTGTGCGTGTGTTCACTACTCTCTGGATGGGTTAAATGCAGAGGTCACATTTCGTTGCCTTGTACTTGTACATGTGCAATGACAATAAATTAAATCTAAATCTAAATCTAAATCTAAATCTAAAATCTAAAAATCTCAACACACAATATCAACATAGCAACTCCAGTGACCTCAAGAAAAAAGTGTGATGTATGAGAGTGTGTGTGAGAGAGAGAGAAAAGGCGTCAAATACTGTAGAGTAGGACACGAGTCACAGATGGTAGAGATGGTGTTGTGGTCAGAGGGTGGAGGCTGTTTGTTATTAGTCGGAAGGGTGTGGTGTCAGCGCTCTGAGAGGTGGGTTGTGAAATTAACTGAGGGTGTGCCCATGGTTGCACTCATTTAAAGTTAACTTTGTGTGTGTCCACACAAGTACAGTTGCACCTTGCTTTTAAACAGATGTGCAGTGTAAAAACAAGTTTCCAGGCTGCTCCTCCCAAGACAAAGGTCAATCCCAGACATGCATCGTGGGAGATGAGCAACACTATCAGCCATAGCTAGGCCCACAAAGATAGCGGCAGGGCAGAACAACAAATATTTGACAGCACCCATTTGTTCGTCCAAAGGCCCACAAGCAGCCCTCAGTTGAATGTTTGTTTTGCTGGTGGAGAGTGTTCCTCAGCTCATCGTATTGTTTTTTTCTAAGGTAATCACACACGTCAGAAGATTGTGCTTTCGGATAGTTTGGTTTCTGCCCATCGCGGCACCACTGAGGATGTGTCTGTGATGTCAGTCTATAGCTTCACAGCCATAACGCCCCTCACTGATAGCCCAGCAAGTCCCCAGTGCTGGCCTCCTCCCTGCAAAGGTTGTTGAAGCAGGCCTCTAAAAGAGAAATGGCCTTGCTCTAACTCTGTTGTTTTGCGACTGTGTAAACAGAGGGGCTAATGATTCGGTTTGGGGAAAGAATAATTTAATTAAAAAGGGAGTAGATAGAATATTCCACGGGATCAGGTCATATTTGTCATTTTAATTTACCTCATAGGAAAATGATTTTCATTAGGTTGAAGTCATTAGGTTAATGTTGATGTCAGTCGAAATAAAGATGTGTTGCCAAGGCAGCGTATTTCAGAAGTTTCTCCCTCATAAACAATAAGATTTATTACTATAGGAATTGTTTTTTACAATTAGGCCCATATGAAATCTTAATGTTGCTGTCAGGTCTATATTTCACAAATTTACTGTTTTTTTCATACAGTAAATCGTTACTTGTCACATGTTTGTTTTAGGGTTTACAAATATTTCGCGAATAAAAAGTATTAAAAACAGCTTGTCAACTGTTGCAACGTAATTTTTTTATTATTTTAAAATAGTGCTTTTTCTATTTCCTTAAAGGAACAGTTCACACAAAAATGAAAATGCTGTCATCATTTACTCACCCTAAAGTTGTTCCAAATCTGTATAAACTTCTTTTCTCTCTAGTCAATGGTGGCAAGAACTGTTTGGTTACAAGGATTCTTCCAATTGTTTCTCTGTGTTCATCTCTGTGATTTGGAACAACTCAAGGGTGAGTAAAAAATATTTTTGTGCGAACTGTCCCTTTAAAATGGTTTTGGAGGTTTCTGCCCAAAAGCAAAAATATGATAAAATGGTTAAAGTGAGGCCTTGTTTACACTGCAGGTCTTGATGCCCAATTCCGATTTTGTGGCTATATCTGATTTTTTATAACTGATTTCTATATCTGACGACATGCTTATATCTTTTGAAAGCGACCCGTATCCGATCTACACAGCGAAACAACCCAAGGTAGATGTACTAACTGGAAAAGGAAGTGAAAACAGCAGTGTCGGTTATTCTTCTTTAGGGTTTTATGGTAGCTGACATCCAACTTGTTGCATTACTGCCACCTTCTGTTGCGTCGTTGTTGTCCATCTGACTTGACGTAACTCGGCATGGTTGCTTATAAGGGCACATTTAACTGACAGTGCAAACGAGGCGTAAGTGTAAGAGCTGGAACAAACTGTCAAATAATAAAACATTTACTGAAGAAATGTTAAAGTCTAAGTTGTCTCTCCAAAAATAATACATCTATAAAGTAATATTATAAAACTGGAAAAAGAAATTACATTACTCTAAGCTTGCTGTAGTTCTCTTTTGCTTTGCCGAGTTTTCCATGCATGCTTATGTGACGCTGATGAATGGGGATGGCCAGAAATGTAGTTCTGTTCCTAAATCAAACTATTTTTACAAATACTTTTAATATCTATTGAAATGTAAATGTATTCATAATTAACTTCTCTCAACTTCTTTCGCCATTTACTGAGCTGGTTGCAATGTATTCTGGTAATGGGATTAATGAACCTAATTCATTGGGATAAATGCAATGCTGCCTTACAATTCAGCCAAAACAAGGTATTTCAGAAGAAAGCATAATGTTGCAGTGCTAACCTTTTGGAACAGCCTTAAAGGGATAGTTCATTGAATTGAATTCATTTCAATTACATTTTATGATATTTTAATTATCCTTGTGGTTCTTGTGTGAGTGGCTTTTGTATACAAAGAATAATGTGATGTGAGCAAAATGGCTAAAAGCAGCATTTTTGGAGATGTGATACTTGGTGGCAGTCAACACCAGCTGGATGGGGGGTGACAGTTGTGCTGTGTTGGGGATGTGCACGGAACCTCCCTCCTCCCTCTCACTTTCCTCCTGGACCAAGCTGTGCTTTGTTCTCATCCCAAAGGGGAAGGAGATTAATTCAGTACTGAATCAGGTAAACCCAGTGATTTTCCTTGGGACGATGCAGCCGGTCTTTTGGGATTAGCGGAATGCTGGCCCAGCAGCTGGGGATGAGAGTGGAAGTGTGGCTAGCAAATGGCTTCCAGGCAGGAAAGAAACTGTGACAGGTATACGAGGAGAAATGCTGATTATATTAAAAAATACATGGTCTGCTGTGATGTATATCAAGTTGGATTTTACTTTGCGTTGGAGCATCTGTCGCCTGCTTTTGAAATGTGCTGTGAAATGCCTTGGTTGCTCATTTTCTTATGAGCTGCTGTAGATATTGAATATGGATTAATGGAAACTATATCACTTTAAATAGACACATTCGCATTGAGTTACTACATTTTTTATTAACATGTCTTTGCACTGGTAATGATGTAGGTTCTGTGCATCAGGAGACATCTTCATATAGACTAAGGATGCTGGAATCAGTGTAGATTAAATGAGGTACGGGGGAAGGGCCCCTCTGGGATACGGTCAGACTCTTATGGCCAGACGCTGTACACCTGCGTCTCCATAGCGCCAGCAGCCTGCAGCTGTCTGAAATACACCTCTGTCACCTGGTCTCTGTACACAGTTCCCAAACACAGCACATGGTTCCTCAAGGTTTTAATACATTTATGTTAATGTTGAAATATCAATTTTGTAGATTTACAGTATATCTTCATACAATCAATAATTAATTATTAGTATTATCAATTTTGAGATAAATAATAATGAATGCAGTTTTGAATATTGGGATCATTATTTTTATACAACGTACCACTTCAAACAAGACAAACTCATTTATAGCCACAAGAAATCAATATACAGGCCTTACAGTTACTATTTAACATTTAGTATTTGAAATGGAGAAAGGCGATTTAAAATGCAGAACATGTTAACACAAATGTCAACGATCTTTAATAGTGCGTGTGCAACAGTACCCATCATGAGTTGTGGTGTTGCTAAGACCAGATCCTTTTATACTTCACTACAAATCATGCAATACGAATCACCTTATAAGGCTGGAGGACACTGCCTCCTTCAGTGGGTCTAATCTGCAAGTACTGCTTGTCAACTTGTCAACTTTGACCCCTGACCAAGAATTACTGTACTGCAGAAACTACTGCATCGGGCCAAAACCATATAACATATTTAACATCATAGCATGCTTGCTAAAAAAGTGTTAATTTTGTGCACAACATTTGATAAATTGGTTGGTTTTTTTTCACCCCATCTGTGAAATTCAGGATAACGCCGAATAATGTTAATCAAGAGATTAGCAATATCAAAGTAGTTACACCCATAATAACTCAAAAACAGGTCATGTGCATTTATTTCTGTAAATGATAGATTAATTGGTAGATTTCAAGATACAGTACACAAATTTTCATTTCTAACACGATAAATACTCAAATGAATACTATTATTGACAATGAATTACAATGTACTTTGCATAAAAATACTGTTTTATTACTGATTTATTTCAATCTTTAACATGGCGTTACCGCAATGTTAAAGATATAAAGGTTCTATTTTCACAGAAAGATCTTTACATGATGTAAGATGATCTTTTTGTACAGAAAACAGTCAATCTTTATAGAAACAGTGAAAATGGTTCATGGTTCGAATGTTTAGCATTGGTAGTTAGATGCCTTAACTATACAATTATGCGAACAAAAGCTTTATTCTCTGACAGCAATAATTGCTTTTGTATTCTGATGCAAGTAACAAACTCACAGTGTATAGAACCAGAATGTTCCGACTCAAAAACCTAATCTGAACATCTGAAAACACAGACGAGGAACTGAACCATGCCTCACACAAAGTGGCTCGATGCCACAATATTCTGTAGCACTCCATCACCCATGACATAAGCAACTTTATTGTGCATCTCTACGGCAGTGAGGATAGATGTTGTATTAAACAAAAAGCACTGATAAAATTGTGCAGAGGAAGTGCCGTGTGCGGCAATCCCCTACTGACTTCCACGATCAGTACAGGCATTTCCCCTCCACAGGAAACACCCTCAACAGGGAACACGCACGGAATGCTGCCTTTTGTTCGGAGAGAGTGATAAGCCCTGTGACAATGCTCCAAGAGCGGTATTTTTGCATCCTTTCACCATCCAAAGGAGGTTTATCAACGCAAAGGGTGGGTAATGCGCTGTCTCCATCTCTCAGCTGGTCTCACGTCTGGACCAGTGACTCATTGTTCACTCCCTGCAGGAAAATTGGGCTTAACTTCCCATCTATCTTTAAAACTTTATCACCATTTTCTGTGCCAAGAATTGCAATTCGTCTGTCTTAATAACAGAAAAGACTGACACTCTTTACATAAGGACAGAGATTTATGAGGAGGCACATGATCAGATCAAACTTTCATTAAACAGATGAACTTTCTCAGGTTATATCTGGGAGAGCAGGGTAAGCTGTGCTATTCTTTACTTACGTTGGCAAGGAAAAATGAGAGGTGAAATGAATATTTCAGGGTGTTTGTTATCAGTTGACATTAGATGAAAGCATCTCAGTAGAAGCATAGAAATTTGACGATACCTTAAGGGTAAAGATGAGTCATGTCAAAGGCTAAGCTGAATCAGAAATAATTGAATAATTTCATTGCATTTTTACAATCCACTTTCATGAAGCTAGGAAAAGAATATTTGAATTTAAAGTCGATGAGTCGCTGGCTCATCTTACCCCAGACTCCACTATGTATATTCTCTCCAGGATATGCATTAATAATAACAGGTCACACACGATCAATATGAAATGTGGCTCAATTGACTTGACTAAACTGTAAACATCCAGAGGCAAAAGCACATTATAAAAGAGTAATATTTACATGACGAAATACTGGTGTTATCCAAATGAATGCTGGCGTTGAGATAAAGGATTGTTGAGGCAGTTATCCATGAGTCTCAGACCTGATGTTTAACAGCCTCAGGTTAAGTGAACAACCTCAGGGTTCAATTTAATATTCAGCCGCTGTGCTGTAGGGTTTTGTTTACACGAGAGGATGATGGGAGTGAATAAAAATACTGCAAACTAGTACGGTACGTCATCATTATTTCAGAGGAACTCAATATTGCACTTGTCACTGTGTACAATAGCGGAGTTTCATAACACAGGATAAATGCACAACATGAAAATGCTTGACATTTATTATGAACCTGGAAGTACACATTTTGAAGGATTTTTAGTTTTAGTTAAGTTAAGTTTGGTTTAGTTAGAAAGTCATACGGTTTGAGATGATATTTCAGCATGCCTGTGACATTTCGCTCTGGATGAAGGACCATCACCTGCAGCTGAACCTTGCTAAAACAGAACTGCTTGTAATCCCGGCCGACCCAAAGATTCATCACAACCTCTCCATTCAACTGGGCTCATCACATCTTCAGGAATGACCAGAAACCTGGAAGTGGTAATCGACGATCAGCTAAACTTCACGGATCATGTTGCCAGCACCACCCGGTCCTATATAGATTCATCCTCTACAACATCAGGAAAACTAGACCTTTCCTCTCCGAGCATGCTACGCTAGTCCAGGCTCTTGTTCTTTCAAGACTGGACTATTGCAATACGCTACTGGCTGGACTGATCAAGTAAAATACTCCTAAAATATATATATATTTCACCTTAAATTCGACATTGATTTAATCATCAGAAAAATGAAAAAAGAAGCATTTTCACCAGTGGCCTTGGACTGGACAGTATACAGTATTTATTAACAAACATGTTTTTGCTCAGTTTACTCAGATTCGTTATCATATCTTTTATTATTGCTGATAAACCTGCATGAAAAACACTAAAACTCAATATTATATAGTAATAATTAAATTCATGTTCTACAGACAATTGCTAGTCACTTGCTTACCGGCTAAAGAGTTGAAAGAGCCCCCCTCCAAGCCTGTATGACATTCTGATGACATAAAACAAAACATCACTAATAATAACAGATGCCCAGTAAGGAATAAAAAGTTGATTTTAATAGAGTATGGGTGACTGACAGACTAGTCCAAATCAAGTCCAGTATATCTCAGAAAAAACATGAGATATCTGTACACAGCACACACACAAGTTCAACAGATTCAATGAAAGAAATTTAACAAAACGCAACACTGTCTTTGTGTTTAGCGTTACAACACGATACTGTCATTTTATGTGCAATGGCAGATGATGATCATGGAGAAACAAAGGAATAAAGATGAACAAGTTTTGGCACATGCAATGTAACATGAAGAAAGTATATGACTATTATGTATTAAATGCTTAAATGTGCACATTCCACAGCACATTTAAAGGAACAGTTCACCCAAAAATGAAAATTCTGTCTTCATTTACTCACCCTCAAGTTGTTCCAAATCTGAATAAATGTCTTTGTTCAGATGAACACAGAGAAAATTAGTAAAACGCTTATAACAAAATAGTTCTTGGCCACCATTGACTGCCATAGTAGGAAAAATCGCTTTATAAATGTCTTTGTTCTGTTGAACACAAATATATTTTGAAGAATGTAAGCAAACAGTTCTGGTGCACCCTTGACTACCATTGTAATTTTTCCTACTACGGTGGTCAATGGGGACTGAGAACTGTTCGGTTACAAGCATTCTTCCAAATATCTTTCTCTGTGTTCATCAGAACAAAGAAATTTATAAAGATTTGGAACAACTTGAGGGTGAGTAAATGATGACAGAATCTTTATTTTTGGGTGAACTGTGCCTTTCAAGTTAGACAATGTGACCTTGTTCTTAATTCTGCATTGTTTTATTATAAATCCGTTCACTCGGTCTCGTTAACTCATGTTTTTCAATGCAGGGTTATTGCTCAAATGTACCTCTCTGAACAGATGGAACTATGGGAACTCAGTGATGCATCTGAAAAAAGAGCCCTGGACTAAACATACATCCTTACAATTTTTGTTGTTTCACATTTTCCAAAGATTTCCAAATCTTTTAAATCTGATATGCATTTCTCACAAGAAATTAGAAAACAATGGAAACACATCAACAGCACCAGCTAGAAAATGTGAATCAGAAAGCCTATACGCCAACCTGGTAACCATTGATCAGCCAAGCAGCAATACTGCAGTTAAACCGAAGTAAAAACACACTTGATATATTAGTGTAAATGAACAAGAACCGCGAAAAGAAGAAATATACCAACACTGTCATATGAGTTACAAAAGCCTGATTCATTCATTAAACTGTCACAAGAGGCAAGCTGCGATCAGTATAAATAAACTTCTTGAAGACAAAGTGTTCAAGTAGATTTTACTGCTTTAAGTGCACAATAAAGGATGAAAAGAACATTCACGTGATTCGATGATGACCAATACAATGTGATTCTTGTCATATGTACAATCTGATCTGGTCACCATCCAAATCTGAACAGCTGGTTCAACCCAACGCCTCGCACATCATTTGTAGAAACAGCTTCTCATTGGTGGAGTGCATTTTGTTGTATTAGACTCGTGTGCCTAATTTAAATGACATCAAATTTGTACTTCAAAACCATTAATGATGAAATTATGCTTTCAGATGTCTTCAAAGATGATCTTTATCAAATCTTTCAGACCGTTTCAGATATAACAGTCTTCTCTTTTGTAAGCAACTCTCCGAGACACTGAGGAAATATTATGACCTCTCCAGTCTTATAAAACTCTACAAAACTATTAGCACAGATAGTAGAGTTTTAGTGGGACACGAACATTCAGAAAGGAAGAGAGAAAAATCAAATGGGATTTATGTCTATCTTAGATTGAACAATGATCAGCATTGCACACATACATCTATATGTATAGTGTTATACATCAGGCACACTTTGCATTCAGCACACAGAATACTGTGCAATGACAGTTTAAAGACACGTTAACCTTTGTCTTTAGACAGCGATTTGTGAAGCCCAAACATGTCAACCAGAGCTCAGCGGAGTCTGGGCAGCAAGATCATGTTTGTAAGTTGCAGAGGAAACCCAGCATCACATGGATTCACTTTCTGCTTGCACTTTAGGTGAAGCACTTCAAGCAAAAGATCAACCTGGTAAATATTTGGTTTTCCTCAAATGAGTCAGTGTTTAACCCTTATGGAGTGTCAAAAAAACATTCACAGTGGACACAGTCACCTTCTCGTTATCCACAACAAACCTTGTACACAGATGCTCTTTGGAAACAAAACACTTTTTGTATTGTTTTCAAGTATTTTCAACAGAGGTGTTTTCTAATTTGTCCTCATTTCTCCAGCGTATGTGAAAAGACTGAATTAGGCAGTCAGGAGTGAAGCACTTTGGGAAACAAGTGGAAGAAGCAGATGTTCTTATTTGGAAACGTTGGTCTGCATACATGTAGTGAAGCGTAAGAGGCAACAGCACATCTTTAAAAGCCGTCGACTCAATCTCTCCAACCAATCATTGTGTGATATGTCAGTCAGTGGGTTGTGCCTTTAAGCCAACTCAAGGCTTTTTACCGTCAGCTTTAGCTTTTCCGTTGGTGCTGGACTTGAGTTGTGTCATCTCCACATCAGCCATGGCTTCTGGGGGTAAATTGTTTCGCATGCGCTCGATGATTTTCTGATAGGAGGCCTTCTCCTGCTCCAGAGAACGGATCAGGTGCTTCATCTTGCTCTCGCGTGACAGGAAGCTCTCCATGCTGGTCTCCAACGTTTGAATCTTCGCACGAGCCGCCTGTTAAAATAAAAGCCAAAAATAAGCATAGGGTAAAGAACACATCAGTTTACAAACGCAGGGAGGGTGGGGTAAGAAGTGTCAGTCGGTATATGTGTTTCCTTTATTCTAGGAAACCATGTTGTGGTCACATGACGATTATCATGCCATCATTATTAAAAAGGCCATAAACATCTGCTTAGATATCAAATAAATTGTTTATGTGTTTCTTTATAGTTTATGTTAGCTATATTTTATGAATGTTCACTCTCCATAACCTTTTGATTTTAAGGGTCAAGTTGTTTAAGGAATAATTTGAAGAATTGTTGAAGAATAATTTTGAAGTGTACACAGTGACATTACTTCTTTACACATGGAGTTTCAAGCATCAAACATTTAAAAAATAAACTTGAAACACATTAAATAAGTACATTTTCACGTTTCTTTTATATGTGAATGAAAAAGTAAATAGGTAGCAAACAGTGGTGGACAGTAACGAAGTAAATTTGCCTGAGTACTGTACTTAAGTACACTTTTTGAGTATCTGTACTTTACTTGAGTATTATTTTTTCTGAGTACTTGTACTTTATCTTCACTACATTTGAAAGACAAATATCATACTTTTTACTCCACTACATTTATAAAAAGGTCCAAAAGTAGAAAATGGTTTCTATGCAGCGGGTTTTCCTGTGTGCGCAATTTATCTGGCTTGCGATCTGCCAGGACCTTTTACTGTTGCCAAGTATTTCAGCTTTTCTAAGCTCGCGTTTTTCCGGCAAGCTTTGAATGGCCATTTGGCAGATTATTTTAACGCAAATCTGGCAACTCTGGGATCTTCCCCGCTAAACTAATGTAAACGTACGCGCTGCTACACCATTGATAGCGCTCTAAAAAGGCAAATAGAACAATAAAAGACGAAAAAGGCAGATGTTAAAGTGTGGTGTAATCATCTGTGAGTTACGATCAGTCAAAGATCGTAGAAACATTGTCATGAAAATGATCGGCATAACGGCTAAACGGTAAATAAGCATCACATACACCTTGAGCTACACGTGCGTGTTAACTTCTGATCTGCTGCTATATCATTTAAAGCGATTTGGAAAATGAATGATGTTTTTACTGAAGTAACTATAGTTGAAGTATTCCTGTATATCTGTATAAAAACAATAGAACCCTGCCCAAAATACAACATAAAATGTAATGGATTTAATGGTTATAATGGGAATTGTACTATGGATACTTGTTGTCTACTTGTATGTGATGGATTCTATTGGTGGGATGGTAAATCCTATTGGAATAAAACCCAAAACACACTACAAAGAGGAATTTAATTTAAAAATCTCATTCTAATTAAAAAATTCATTGTTTTTTTTCAGCAGGGATGGTATTTGCATTAAAACCACAGTATCCACAAATTTACCATTTTCTAAATATAGGAACCATACTCCAATTAATAATCTTTAGTAAAACCACACCAACTAAAAATACCATAGTTTCATTATACTAGCTATCGTTTATGTTTGTAGTTAAATTATGGTAATACAAATGGTAATAAATCCAACAAACACATGGCTTCTACACTTGACTATTTACAAGAACCTTACTACATACTGGCAAATTGCTGCTAAAACTGGTAAAGGGAATACACAAAATAAAAGAACACTGCTCATAAATACATATAGGACTAGGGGGCTAATGAGGATAATTAGGCTAAATGATCATACAGGATTATATCTAAACTAAACATATATGCGCTAAACATATAAAGCTCTTAAAGGAGTTGCTCACTGCAAAATTTGCCTCCATTGACTTTCCATAGTAGGAATAAAAATTACTATGGAAAGTCAATGGGGGCAAATGTTGAAGTGAACTACTTTATACCACTGATACTGTGAGCTACTCTGTGTATTCAGTAGGTTGCTTCAGAGGCATAAGGTATACGACAATAAAACAATGCACAACTGACATAAAGGAAATTTACTTTTAATACTTGAGTACTTTTAAAAGCACGTACTTCTGTACTTTTACTTAAGTAAGAATCTGTCTTTACAACTTTTACTTGTAGTGGAGTAATATTTGACCAGTAGTATCTGTACTTTCACTCAAGTAAGGAAGTTGTTTACTTCGTCCACCTCTGGTAGCAAAGTAATATCTGTGCAGTTTTAAATACCTAGCAGTGTGACTTTTTGAAGAACAAAGACAAGCGCATTTGTACTGTGCTGCCCCCTACTGGCAAAATTGGCATAACACATTCTTTTCACAACCTTGACTTGCTTTTCCCATGAAATAAAAAAATCTAAACAAAGGTGAAACATCACAAACCTGTAATTTCTCTAGTAAGTCCATGTTCTGTTTCTTGAGCTGAACATTGGCTTTCTCCAGTTTATCTAGTCTATCAGACTCTTCTGATGGTGGAGGAGCATCTGAGAGCTCATCCTGCAGAACATGGTACTCCACTTCATACGCGTGCAGCTGCTTGGAGATGTCCATCTCTATAGCCTAAAAACATTTCACACCGACAGCTGTTATCAGGGAATATGGCACAGGCTTGTGCTTTCAAATGAAAGTTTCTTAGATTTTTTAAAAATATAACTAGCCAATATACACATTAAAAATGAATATTGTCTTACTTTGGGAAATTGAATCATAAATATTCATGACCTAACATCACTTAAAGACCCAGTGAAATCAAAATGAAAGTTTTTTTTTACTGCTGAGGCTGACTGTGCTGTAAAAGAAACGCTATTGGTTATTTTATTTTAAAGGGGGGAGGGACCACTCGATATGTCTCGCGCTCTCTGCATTTTTCATTTGATATTACATCAAATAATGCTGCGTGTTCCAAGGCGATTCAGTGCGTCTTTAAAAGTTGTTAACCGCTTCCCCTTCCATCCAAATGCTAAGTGCTTACAGAAGTTAACAAGCGTGTGATTAAAATAAACAGGACTGCAGCAAGTGTATATTGATAAAAAATGATTTGCTATTAGAAAAAGAGAGGAGCCTTTTAAATGAATATGTCCTGCCCAAACTTCACATGTGAGTTGACAATGTCAACACAGAAAAAGGAACTGAAAAATGAATGGGGTCAAAAGGTTTAGTGCTGCCTTTTTGTATCTACTGTAAACTCAATTTAACTTGGTAAAATATAAAATTTAAAATAAAATAAATAAATAAAAATTCAATTTAATTGTCATTGAATTTCCATGTTTTATTTTATAAGCAAACTAGATTTTTTTTCAAATCAAGACAAGTTGCACCACCTTGTGATCAAATTATATTAAATAAAAAATACAAATACACACACATATAAAATTATAAACTAATATAAAACTTTTATATAATTATATAAAATAAAAAACACAATATATCTATTACAAAACTATCATATAAAATATAAAACACAATATATATATATAGATATATACAGTATATATAATTAATAAATGGGGTGTCTGGCCAAACAGTAGTGCTCGGCTTACTGCATACTACAAAGCGTACAACGCTTGCTACTTTTTGAAGTATGTAAAACAGTATTACAGCAGGAAGTGTGTTTTTTATAAAACTTACCTTGGCAATGATCTCTTCCATTTGGCTGTGAGTGAGGGTGGGGATGGTGGATTTAAGGTAGTCCACAATACTTTCAAAACCGTCGCACTCCAGTATCTCTCCCTCGTGACTGCTCAGCAAACACAGGGCCACCTTAAAAATCGCATCCGTGCCTTGGACAAACAGGAGATCTGCCACACGGCACAGCACACACATACACACACACACACACACACACAAAAAGAGTCAACAGCCATGCACAATAACATTGTACTTTATAAAAACTACATACAAATATGTGGATTGTAAACAGCCTCGACCAAATCTTACGAGATCAATTTACCCCTAACTCTCAGGTTTACAATATCCACATGATACATACACTATTGCTCGGTGAGTAGATAAATAGGAAGTGAAATTTACCAAATATACGGGCAACAAAGCCGAGCGGGAACTGAGAGGAGAAAAGAGTAAGAAACCAGGGCGCGGCGTACAAGCTGGGGCAGATCTCCTGCTCCTCCAGGTGAGTGTACAGGTTACGATGATAGTCGTGCAGCAGTCGGGACAGCTGGTACATCTGAATCTACAGCCAGAGGAAAAGAGAGTGAACTTTAATCACACTGAAATGAGACTGAACCAGACTCTCTCTCTCTCTCTCTCTCTCTCTCTCTCTCTCTCTGAGGGATTAAACATTGGCATATCAGATGATGAACAACCACTAACAGCTGAGGAGGAAAGACTAACTGAACAATGTACAAGAGGTGGAGACAACTGTGTGTTTGCTTTCCACTTGTGTTTATGGGAATGTGTGACAGATTCAAGTGAGGGCATATGGATTCATTCCTTCATTACATAGTTGCAAAAACAAATTTTACCCAAACATGAAAATTCTGCAATTATTTTCTTCATGTTGTTCCATACTTAGAGAATTCTGAAGACTCTGTATTTACAACGATAGCTTGTATATAAAGCTAATGTATACTTCAGAATTTGTTTTTAGGTGTGGTTACCATAAACAGTGAAGAAAAGCACTCAGGGGGTTTGATATAACATGAAGGTGAGCAAATAATGCATTTTTATTTGTGGATGAATTATTACTAGGGCTGTCGCGATAAACCGACGATAAATATCACGTGATTTATGCACAGCTTTTGAGTGATGTACGGGAAAATGCTGCTGCATCCGAAAGCCAGAGGGCGCTCTCGTGCGGAAACTCCAAATACGCACTGCAGAAGAAGACCATAACACGTTCTAGAATCTAGGAAAGCCTCATCAGGTATTTTATGATAATAAAGAATATTTATAATGATCATGTTTGACGGGTGTTGCTTTTTCAAATGCACATTATAAGCGACTCAAACTCGCACTGCTTTTAGATCGAGCAGCATTTCTTACTGATCCCAGAGCCGTGCTTCACGGACTTAATATTAAAAAATATCGCCACATTACATACAGCAACAAGCTTGATTCCAAGAGGACTTAATGGTATCGCGGTAAATTGTCGTGCAAAAATCGCAATAAGCAGCTTTCTGTTTATGCTTTACTGGCCAATACAGTATATTGAGGTTCTATTGGCAACTATTAGCAAACATGTAGAACCACGCAACCAACCCCCCCCCCCCCCACACACACACACACACACACACACAAATACTATTTCTACACAGTTTTTAACTCTTTCTAAAATGTGTTATTTAAAAATGTATTTTTATTTACCAATAATTTAAAAAGTTTAAGTAATAAGCAATAAGTTCTACAAACATGTAAACATGGTGTTCCTTTGTCAATCCGTTATAATTAACAAAAACCGGTTCAGCAACATTCATCAACATGCACATTAAACAAAGCAAACATACCAGTTCTGAACCAATGACGACAGACACGCTCAAACACATGCATGCACACACACACACACACACACACACCTGCAGAGAGATCATGTCAGGGCAGTACTGCCGCCGGATGCCCAGGTCGTACATGAGGAACTTGAGCGTGTCGAAAGCCTGCTCCTCGCTCATGTGCAATAACAGCAAACCAGCCACAAAACTGATTCCCTGGCAGTAGCCCACCTCCGTGTCCAGCAGGGAGTAAGCCTTCAGTAGATTATACAGAGACAGCTGCCCGGCACCCAGCTGAGTGCTGAAATACTGATGTGTTGGGAATGTCCGACCTGGAAAAAAACAGGAACATTATTTCATAGACATATTTACAGTATGTGTGTGTGTGTAATATATTAATACTCTCCTGTTATTAACATATCTCTTAAAATATGATAGCATGTGTCTTCAATGCGAATCGAACCCGTGTCCTTAGCATTGCTATGCTATGTTTTACCCTAATGAGCTATAGCAGTGGTTCTCAAAGTGAGGGGCACTCCCCCTACGGGTTTAAAGGGGGGGGCACAAAACAAAAACGTTTGAGAGGCACTGAGCTATAGGAAAATGAGAACAGTTCTTAGGTTTGATACAGACCCAGATCGACCAGGATGGAGTGTTGTTGTGCTGTCAGCTGCTTGAGAAGATCCTGATAAGGTGTATCAGGGGGCTGTTGCCTCTGTGGCAGGCGGTTACGCAGACGATGCTGCTGGGAGAGCAGGAGCCACACCTCACCTCGCCTGCTTTTAGGGACCCCTGCGGTGTACACATAAACACAAAGAAACTGAGTGAGAAACATCTGACGTGCAAAGCAGATATTCAGTGACTCCTTAAAGGGGTCATATGACATGGCTAAAAGAATATAATCGTTTGTTTTAGATGTAATGCAATGTGTATACACGATTTAAGATTAAAAAACGCTGTATTTTCCACATACCGTGCATGTTTGTATCTCCTCTTTGCCCCGCCTCTCTGAAACGCGCAGATTTTTTACCAAGCTCATCGCTCTGAAAAGCGAGGTGTGTTATGATTGGCCAGTTAACCAGTGCGTAGTGATTGGTCGAATACTGCAAGCGTGTGACGGAAATGTAACGCCTCTTTCCATATTTGGAACATCAGTTTCCAAAGCAATAGTACTGACTGGTACGCCCACCTTACTTGCGTATACACTTGGGCGGTCTTAGTCAAATCATACCACAAACTGATGTAGGTTTGTGGGGGTGTGGTTACACGAGGCGTTTCAGGCAGGTCTGGGTGAGCATTCGCTTTTAGATAGAATGCATCTTTTGTTCCGACACTTTAATTTTTGCAATTTTACTTGTCTAATATAGTACATGCATGGGCAACTTATAACACACCAAAGACACATAAAAACACGTATTCGCGCCATATGACCCCTTTAATAGAGTCACTCCAACAAGAAATGCAAAACCCAACTATGCTTTAACAGCAGTAACCTAGAATATAATAGACACTGACCTGATGTACACAGAAATAATGAGGGTAAATGACAGAATTTTTATTTTGGGGTGAACTGTCTCTATAACTGCCTCAATGACACAATGCCAACATATCTTTTTAGATAAGCCGAAAGCTAACTCTTATTGTAATATCTCCTACTGATCACCAAAATGTCTCAATTTTAATCACATGTACCAAACATGGTACAACATCTAATAGCTTACAGTATCCTTGTTCTGAGATTCAAACATCGTTAAGCAAAAGTCACTACTTAACAAAGAATCTAGTGGTTTAATGACCGAAGTTAACAGATTGTTAAATTGTTTACCCTGACAGACAGCACTGTGGATCTCCTCCTTGTCCCACTGTACTTTAGTGCGACACGGGCTGCTCAACTTCCTGTCCCACAGGGCATGCACCTCTTTTGAGGACTGACACACTGCCTGGTAGTCCAGCTTCATCTTACGAATGTGCAGTTCATCACAGCTGGCTGTGGGGGAACAGAAAAATATTCTGATACTAAAGAGCAATGCTGTGTCTCAATTACTATCCATGCTAAATAGTATTCAAAAATAGAATTAGTGTGTCCCAAATCGTAGTATGTTGAAAAGAGTTTTCCAAAGATTCCCGGGTGGTCTACCACTTCTGTTAGAAATTCGAAGTGCAGAATGATGGCTGATATTACCCACAACTCACCGCGAGTAGGCAGGGAGATTAGTGACGCTCCACTGCATTAATAAAATTAAATAACTGATGCATCACTAAATTTATAAATATAACTATAGAGTTAACATGAAACAATGAATGAATAAATACTTAAATGGAAAGAAGAGCTGTATTTTAATGTTTGTGACAGTTAATGGCCACAATGTTGTCTAGGCAACAATGGCCACTAACGTTTCCTATGAATTGCTTTGAGATGTAACGTGACAGAACGTGATAGCAATCAGAATTGCACATTGATGACCTAGTTTAGAGAGAAAATCTGTGGCAAATTGCAGATTACGTCATGGAATAAATCTGACTCATCTCTCAGCTTGTAAAAAAGTTTACAGTAAAGCATTTACAAAGTAAGCCTAGCAGTCAAGCTTGCAGCACCGTGAGTAAACACTTGTAGAACAATGCTGACAGTATATAATATATACACCGATTAGAGACATAAAAACCTCATCTTGTTTGTTGGTGCTTATGAACATCATAAACTCAAAGTAGATGTAGTCTCATGCTGATTTATGAGCCACATTAAAGTCAAACACTGAAATCATGTCAACTTTTTTATTGCAGCCAGCACAGCCAGACAAGTAGCCAACACCAGGTGCTTGTTTTTTCTTACCTTCTACTCAAACAAGTTTATTCAGTTTGGACCATGAAATGGGACACAAAAGCAGACAGAAAAATCAGAATTAAAGGAAACACACAGAGGAAAGTGACTGATGTGATTTGGCCAACAGAGGGCACTGTTTTACAAAGCTTTGCTGTTCTAACACAAAGTCCAAACATTAACTTTGCAGTATGTTGCAGAGCTTGAAAAACTGGTATTATTCAAGCCTTTCTGAAAGACTAGGGATAAAGGTGTAGCCCAGAGGTCACAGAAATAAAAAGGAACAGGAACGTCATCTAGCCATTCTGATCTATATTTAACTTTGCCCTAGAATGTTAAGGTGGAGCAAAGGCACTTGCCCCTCTAAAAATAAAGCCAGGGCAAGAACAACAATCTAATCAGATTGATGGCATCTGGAAATACCCCTCTCTCTCACTCCATAATGTTGCGTATTTAAAGGGCCAATGCACCTAAAAACTGCATTTATTTCTTATGAAATTTACTTACAGGTTGTACCAAATCTATAAGGCATTCTGTCTTCTTATTTACTTATTAAAGACACAATATGGATCAAGCAGAGGGGAAGATTAGCAATGATTTAATTTTACACACAGCTAAAGACGTAAGTATCCAATGTGAGTGAGGCTGGAAAAAAAAGAGAGGACAGGGTTGTGTTTTGTGCCACAAACCTTCCAGGCGCTGGTTCTCCTTCTCCATGCGGATGAGCAGAATCTGTTGGTGGATGGCTTTTTTCCACAGGGCCCTGTAATTGGCTGGGCTGCGCTGGCCTTTTTCTCCACCGAAGCTCTGCTCTGTGGACAAGGGGCTGACCAGAGGGTACTGACCCTGATCCAAAGACCGAGGAGAGAGAGGCAATAGCTCCCGGCCATCCATGTGGTCTGGAAAACAGTAAACATTAACCAAAATGCATCTATGACTTATGTTTAGACTGAATGGGGAGAGAATTAAGTGGTTTTGTGAATGTAGTATTGTGGTGGTAGCACGGAACAGAGATGGTATTAAAGAGTAATAACACGCTGCTCCATGTTGACCCTATTTATTTGCCACGATATGTAGATTTGCCATTTATTCATTTAACAAATGTTTTTAAAAAATTTTTGATTTTACATGGCCCTCCAAAGCAAGGTTATTTTAGTTTACTAAAATTTGAAAACTTTCCTGTTCATTGAAATCAAATCAAATATTGACCTGAATTTTTTGGGGAAAAACTTAACTTAACTTAAAAATGTTGCTTCAAAAATAAACTGAAGTAAGTTTAAAGCAGTAAAATTATAATAATAAACAAAAAAAAACTAAAATAAAAATTAATTAATCTTATTAATTAATCTTAATCTATATATCAACATTTAAAATTAAACCAATACATTATAAAATGACAAAAGCATATACCACAATTGCTAAAACTTTGAACTAAAATTAACTCAAAAACTAAAAGCTAATTTAAAATATTAATAAAACTAAATTAAACTAAAATCAAAACTATTATAACTCTGCCCAGTAAATCATTGAAGTAAGTCAATGAATTCCATTAAGATATTTAACGTCTTTTATAAAATGTATTATTCTAGGGCTTCCATAGTAAAATGTACACATCTTACATCATGTACACAAATTAAATTTATTGCCTTAAGTAAACAAAAATGTTTTCTTTTTGTTGCAGTTATCCTTGAATCGAAGTATAAAAGATGATCACCTTTAGGCAGATGTTTTGCTCTAAAGCTTACAGATCAATGATTTATCTGGCACTGTTGACTAAAACAGGTGGGAGGATGGAGTGTAAAGTCACACCTGTTTGTCTGCGTATGCGTTCCTCTCTTTCCCTCTGTGTCTATAGTACTCAGAATTAGAAGTATATAAAAACAACAGTAGTATGGCATGTCACCATTTATGCCTGCATGAAAGTGTGCGCTTGTACCCACCCATGTTCTGCATAGTTGCTGTGGGTTTGTTCATGGGTGATGCCACCCTCAGAAAAATCTTCTGACGCCAAGAAACTCTCCGCGGAGGCACCAGAGTCAAAGAATCGGTGCTACAGACTGACAAAGATCTCTTCCTGCCTTCTCCATTAGCACTATCAAACAAAACACAGTGATTCAAATAACAGCAACATTTCAGGACAGTATACACACTGTGCCTTTATTAGTACATGTGGTCAAACCTTCAATAAACAACACTACCAGTCAAAAGTAAGGAAACACCATTTTAACTGTGGGTGTTGTGACTAAAAACATCCAAAATAAATGCATCAAAGTTGTCACCCTTTGACTAGAATGTGCAAAATCTTTATGCTGGACTCTTGTTAGCATTATTTGGTCCAAGTAATCTATTTCAAAGATATCTTTAAACAATTTTAGTTTTCAAATAAATGAATTTAGTATGTTGGCACAATTATATTTTTTGTCTCCCAAAGACCTTCAGATTAAAGGATCAGCGTGTAATTTTTTGGAGGATCTGTTGACAGAACTGCAATATAATATACATAACTATGTCTCATAATGAAGCGTTATGTTTTTGTTACCCAATAATGAGCTATTTCTATCTACACACAACGGAGGTCCCCTTGCAGGGAATGTTGTTGCCATGTCGCCATGTTGTTCCAACAGTATTTCTAAACAGACGAACTGCTCTACAGAACGCCTTTCGTAAATACGCTATCTCATTCAGGAAAGAAGCGAAAACGTGACGGCATCTTAATCCTCTCAGCCTCCGTAGTGCTTTGAAAGGGAGGGGTGGAGTGAGCGGTTGGTTGCAATTCACAACCGCATCTCTAGATGCCGCTAAAAATTACACAATGGTCCTTAAAAAGATTTTTAAGATAAAGAAAAACATTTTTGTCAAGTGTGTCTAAACTTTTGACTGGTACTGTACATATATGCATGCATCAATGTGTTACATGTTCGTTCAGCAATGCATTTAGGCAGAAGCTCATAAAGCTGTGCATTCAGAGAGTTGTAATAGATGTTAACTGGATTCATGCATGGTTTTAACTTGGGTTTTGACAACCCAAATTACCTTTTGAATTACAGAAAATGATTAGAAATTGGACAGACGCAAACAACTTTAAAATAAGGAACAGATGAGTAACCCACACAAGAACTTTACACAGATTATATTTCACTGACAATCAATACAGCAAAATAATGAACAATAATAAAATAAAGGCCTATATTTAGACATAAACATAACATGTTAAAACCAAACAGCTTCTCAATAATGAAATAGATTACATTTAAATATAAGTGTATGGGATTGATCTCTTCTTTTTTAAGGTTTACCCGGCAACGTCTACTAGACGAATGCATCTTTCAAGGACCCCCAAGTCAAAAGATCAGAAACAACAGATGTTCATAGAGTCAGGAACATGATGAGCTAAAAGACTAAACAAATCTCATTTTTATCCTGCTAGTCTCTGCCTACTTCTCTTTATCTGTCACTACCCTTAGTTACTACAACAAACCACAGGCAACCGCAAGGACGCCTGAGACAAAGTTAATGAAAGCCTCAAACAGATTTAAATGTTATGCATTAAACACTGTAGAAATACACCAACCCTGGCCGTCGATCGACAGACAGGTGCGCTGCAGCAACCTAACACTGCACATTCAATTACAAAGACATCTGTTGACATTCAGAATCCAGAGAAAAAGACCTCTCTCCAATTTGTAGAAAACCGCTGGGCCAAGGATATGTCATTTTAAATGTTATCTCCTCCTTTTCACTCCCAAAGCACAGGGATCATAATAGCCCATGGTGTCAAGCAATAAAAGGACGAATGCACATGAAGGCACATCTTTAGTCATTAAATCTAAAGTGGCTTTTTGTCCAGGCGAACAAGAGCTCATAGTTCAAGCCCACGGCACACAAAGCCCTGTCAAACAGCGCTGTTCTGAAAAGAAGCTTTTGGGTTTGGAGTAAATGTTGCACATTGGGCTTCACTGTGGGCTCTCTATTTTAATACATTTATCCTTGACAACTGCTGCTATGAATTCTTCACAGACGTGGGAGGGCACGCCATGTCAACATGAATGACAGACGCTGCTTAAGATTTGTCCTTAAACCTGTTAAAGGGGTCATAGCATTACATTCTCCAGTTTCCCAGTTTAAATCAATGTTAACATAAACAAATGACAGAATATCAGAAATAGCATAAACCTGTTAAAAACCAAACCTAAAACCAACTCTAACAAGCAACTATTTTAAATGAGAAGTAGCTAAAAACCTGTGTGAAGTCACTAAACGTCATCAGATGATGTCATACGATAATTAGCATATTCATCACGCAATTGTGTTGCACTAGCATTGTGTCTAGTGTTGGCACTTTACATCTTTCCGGCAACTTTCCTAATATTTATGCTCACATACTGTGTACTCTATGTGTTAGCTGAATACCCAATAAAGCGCTTCTGATTTACATATCTTAGTGTTGATTCTTAATTTTCGGACTTCTCATATGCTTCAAGCAAGCTGTTTGTTTCTAAATGGTCATAAACCATTTTTAAACCAAATTTTATGTTGATGTTTAACTCAATTATTTTCAATAAAGCACAATAAGCATAACAGAATCCATATTAGTAGAAAGTTTTGCTACAATATACAGTAGATGCTGTTGAAAGCTTATGTTTACAATTACTACACTTAGTTAGTAAAAATAGCAACGTGCAATTTGGAAGCATCCCTCCATTCCACTGGACACAGTCCAACAATGTTGACAAGAAAAGAGACAGGAAGTTAAAGAATGATTTCTTCATATGTACAGTACGACACATTGCCTGAAGCCTTTGGGTTAAGAAATAGACAGACGCAGAGAAGGCGGCTGCCAACAGCTCGAACCCTAGGCAGCTCTGAGCCCTGAGGAAACGGACACCAAACTGTCGGAGATCATGGCCCCCTCTCACCTCTTAACACTCCCGCTGTCCGGCAGGGAGGCCAGGGAGCCCAGGGAGCCCTGGTAAAATGTTTTCAGGAAAGTGGGGGTGTGGAAAGATGAAGAGAGGCTGAAGGTTGACTCGCCCTCAGAAACACTGCGTACTCTTGAGATACCAACAGGACTGATAGAGCCGGAACATCAAGGGCCCACAACAAATACACATTACTTTAAAATGCGAGATAAAACACCGTGGAACTACAATCTATATATTTGTGCTCCTGAGTGAGATTAAATCTACAGGTGTTCCTGGGAAATAAGACATTTTTAGTTTTACACAGATAAAAGAAGGTGTCAAAAAGAATGGAGCAGAACAGTTTTATCTATAAATAAACTCAGAGTTAAGCACAATAGCAAAACACAATCTATAAAATATCCTACTTTTAAATAATTGAAAGAACAAACAGTAAAAATATATTCTCATATAGATCAGAAAAAGTGCGTACATACATGTGAATATACTGTATATGTTAAAATAGGAATGACAGCTGAAGGAATGTACATATTACAGATAATAAATGAACTTATTACAGAATTAACTTAATAGAAGTACAAAATTTGTACATCAGTTGTCAAATGACCATCATACATCAGTTAATTGTAGTTTTAGCTTTTTCAGTTCTAAACTGTTTTATGAATTAGTGCGAAACGCATCCACATGACAAAATCTTCTTCGACCATGTTAGCATTGCAGTTAGCAACATTTTATAGACGGTTTCAATGCAACAACATAAACAACAGTTACTGTGAATGCACGCTTTTGTGGTCTTGGTATTATTTTGGGTTACCAGTAGAAGAACCCTTACTTGGCTAAACTTAAATGCAACAGATTGTTTATTTAATACAATTATTATACAATAAAATAGTAAGATAAATTAAATAGTTATACTGCTAGCCACTAGCAAGACCGAACAAAAAGCTTCGGGCAAGTTATCTTCGGGCTAGGCACGTGCATCTGATGAAACCGTCTATATACATAATGAACCATATGTATGATTTCTGTAAATAAACAAGCCACCATTTCTAACACAACAAGCTGTTATCAGCACAAATCAGCACATTTTCTGACTGTGTGCAGAGGCATCACATGATCACATGCTGGAAACAGATGGAAAGATAAACGGCTTCATCACATGGGGGCAAACAGGAAGTGATGCATTACCTGCTCTGAAGCAGCTCCGGAGCCAAAGACTGCTGCCTGCGCAGTGGAGCCTTATAGGCCTGAGATGAGACCTCAGTGAAAGAGATCTTTTTTTTAATGGGCGGGTGGCTAAAGGTGTGCGCTCGCCGACGGAACTGCGGGGCATCTGGGTCGTCGTCAAGGTAACCGGGTGGAGTTCCAGGTGGGGAGTCACCGGGAGAGTCGCCCTGCTGGGTGAGCAAAGATAAACGGGAATAGATCAGTGAGGAGCCAAACAGACTCCTGATTGTTTCATCCAATAGAGGACAATATTGTGTCACTTTCACTTATATTGCTTTGGTTTAAGACTATTTAAAAGAAATGCAGCACAAACCTTGAAATCCTCAAAACAACCCTAATGTAATCTTACTCAGCTTATCAACCGTAAACAACTGAAATCAAATCTAAAATTCAATCAACACTTGACACCAGCAAACCCTCCTACACCGAGCAATCTACAGAGACAAACATGCTCAACCTTCAAATTTCAGACAGACAAAACACTTGATGCCTAATGCCAACTACATCAAACTAATAATTCTCAACAATTCTCAACTCACCCATTATTTCCCCTCGCCCCGTTCAGCCAGTCTCTCAAACCGCTTCTCCACGAGCAAGTAGCAAGGATGGAGGTTAGCGTGACTACACACACGCTTTGTGATCTATTGTATGGTAATATCTTGTGTCCTGTGACACATTAGACACACATGATCCGTTGGAGGTAGACTAGAGCACAATGGAAAGGTTTTTAGCTAGTGTTTACTGTGCAGGCTTTAGAAAAGGTCTTTCTCTAGCTCCCTTCCTCACTCTGTTTCCTGTCCCTTTTCTACGGAGGTTCCTGAACCCATGCCCTCCTGTTAGTCAGTCTACAGCAGGGCCAGGAAACCAGTAACGGCTGCACAACGCTCTCTTCAAATCACAAACCCAGTTCACTTCCCCCAGCTGTCAACAGCTAAATTTAGGAAAAACAAATGTTCCATAATAGGGTTAAAAAACATGTTGATGCTTCTATTGGCAGAGTAAAAGACAATGAATGGGGAATGGGAGCTGCTAAACAGCGCAAAATATATTTTATATGCAAAAACGTTGCATTGTACTGTAAATATATAATGTACTGTACAACTCTATGAAAAAACTACCATCATTCACTCTGTAAAGTTTTCTATAGGTATGCGTTTTATTTTACACAACCATACTATTATGTCGAAGCAAGCACCTGACTAACAAAATGTCTTGGCATCTTTTCAAAGACCTAAATGTATTTTAATCACAAAACAGGGCCAACTCACATCTATATGTGCCAAACATACAGTGGCCTTTAAAAGCATTTGAACACTCAAGCTGCACTTAAAGAGTACATAACATGAGATCATGAAAATGACATTTCATGCAGTGTGTAATGTTGCCGTGTTTGAACGTAAGCAGTCTGCCAAGTTGTAAATCTTAAGGTGAATGAATAACAAAGTTATTGGCTTGGAAAAAAGGGAGTCGACTCTGAATCACGCAAACGAGTCGTCCCTTGTCCGATTCATGAACCGCTGCGGATTTACGTCACTACATATAGTCCCCGCCTACGTTTTGCTAGGACTGCCCGCGAAAACTTCACTCTTCTCCCCCAAACACTGTAGCTCGTGAGCCTCATTCGCGGTAGACCAATCACAGCAGACTAGACCATTTGACCAATCACATCAGCTAGCAGAAAGGAGAGGATTAGACCGATGAATCACGGAACGAATCATTTGAGAGTCAGTCAAGAAGTAAGGTAAGAATAACTGCCTATTATTACAAAATAATAGTGTTTTACACCTACTATGTACATAAACTTGTTGTTGGACACTCCATAAACCAAAGTAGGACCGTAAAAATCTCTAGTTATGTACTCTTTAAGCGATATTTCACCTAAAAATTCCAATTCTGTCATTATTTATTCACCCTTATGTTGTTCAAAACCTGCATGATTGACTTTCTTCTGTGCAAAACAAAAGAAGATATTTTGAGATATCTCTGTGATCTCAGTGGTTTTGAGTTCATACAACAGAAGTTTTTGGTTACTACTAACATTTTTTTAAATATTGCTGCTGTCCTTCTAAAACCTTGTATCTCCATAGTTTGTGATTTTTATCTTTGTTATAAATCATTTTTATTAGTCATCTTTTATGTTTGTCACTGGGTTTTGCAAATATCTAACCCATAAAAAGTATTAAAAACTGCTTGTCAAACTTGGACAACACAGTATTTAATCATTTAAAAAAGTAGAACTTTTTTTATTTCCCGAAAAACAGCAAATTTGGATATCTGAGGTTTCAGAATGACAGCGACAATATCTTCTGTGTTCTACAGAAGAAAGTCATACTGGTTTGTAAAGACTCAATGGTGTGTAAACTAGGAACGAATTTTCATTTTGGGTCAACTGTCCCTTTAAAAATATTGAATGTGATTGCATTACATAGCAAAGTGTAAATTATTTGAAAGATAGCACTTTAAGTAAAAACACTTCACAAAGAGACGTTTGTTAGGCGATACATTGTTTAAAGGGGTCATATGGAGCGAATACGTCTTTGGTGTGTTATAAGTTGCCCATGCATGTATTAGACACGTAAAATTGCAAAAATGTAAGTGTCGGAACAAAAGATGCATTCTATCTTAAAGCGAATGCTCACCCAGACCTGCCTGAAACGCCTCGTGTTACCACACCCCCACAAATCTACGTCAGTTCGGGGTGTGATTTGACCAAGACCGCCCAAATGTATACGCAAGTAAGGTGGGCGTACCTGTCAGTACAATTGCTTTGGAACCAGATGTTTCAAATATGGTAAGAGAAGTTACATTTCCGTCACACGCTTGCAGTATTCGACCAATCACTACGCACTGGTTAACTGGCCAATCATAGCACACCTCGCTTTTCAGAGCGATGAGCTTTGTAAAAAATCTGCGCGTTTCAGAGAGGCGGGGCAAAGAGGAGATACAAACATGCACGGTATGTGGAAAATACAGCGTTTTTGAACCTTAAATCGTTTATACACATTGCATTACATCTAAAACAAACGATTATATTCGTTTCAGCCGTGTCATATGACCCCTTTAAAATGAAGACAAAATGTAGTAAGTGGTGTCAAAATCGGAACTTGTCCATAGTTACTGAACACAAGTGAGAACTTGAGGCAAACTGACTCCACAAATCCACAAAAATGACCTTGGAAGAACATGGGTTAATGCAATTGCAAAAATGGGTTTTATGTAAATTAGCTGTGACAAATGTCTAGCACAATTTTTTCCAGATGTCACTCTGTTTTATACTGCATATTTAATTCAATGGCATTCATAATCTGGGTGTTACAGATTACCACATAAATGTTCTAAAACTTTTAGGATTCTCAAACTCAATTTACAGCACATACAGATGATGGAAGGCAGCCATGAGCGAGGAATTGTGAGATTGTAATAGAGTAGTGCTTAAGCATGAAAAGCAGCGTGACGTGAGAGGGTCGATGAAGCCATGTGAGGCCCTGCAGGAAAGCAGAGCTGAGCGACTTGTTTTCGTGTCCAGAGGCCTGAGCGTACAATCACACACACCTCACATTTCACACCCCACAGAGACAGTGAGAGAGAGAGAGGAATGATCTGGGTCAAAACATGCCACCCCAACCAGAGAGACCCCCTGACCTGACTGACAGCCCAGTGTCAGTTGAATTACTCACACTAATGCTGAAACACACTTACTGTTCTTAATAGTATATATAGTGTGTAGTATATCATGATGCAGCATTGGTATTATTTTCAGCATGTGGTGACAATTGACACCACAGAGACATGCTACTGTAAATGATGTTTTATTAACAAAGTTCGGGAGAAGCCGGAGCACATAATCAAACTCGGCCGGTTCACCATTGGCAACCACGTCATCTATCCAAACGAGTTTCGTTAACAAAATTCAGGTGAAGCCGGAGCTCATAATCAAACTCGGCTGGTTCGCTACCAGCAATCACGATTTTCTCCCTATCAGCTCAAGCGAGCCTCCGCATAAATAAGACCAGAATTCTTACCTGCACCTTCTCTACAGTAATGCAACATCCCTCCACCTCCCCGGCCGATCTCCCTGAACTCGCTTTCCACAGCAGGACCCCGGGGGGTGAGCTCTGGGTTCGGGCCATTTCCGAGCTCGGCGCACTCGCCCCCATCAGGGGGAGAGTGTTCCGGGGTCGGAAGGAATCGGCGAGCTCGGAGCCTGCCCCCTGGACAGCACGCCAAATACGCATATCTTACCTACCCCTGCTATCAGCATTTTCCTGCCACCATTATTATTATTTGCTTAGGCGAACTCGTGAACTGGTAGTAGCCGAACAGAGACATGGGTTTTGGCAGGAAAAACTGGGGTGAAAAGGACAGATCCTGGTATTCATGTGAGTTGTGAAGTGGTTGTGAGTTGTGAGATACTCACACGGTCAAAACTTCCCATGCTGCCCAGATGCATGCGCATACGATTGGCACCCTGGGAAAGAGAGAGTTAATGTTAAACTAAAAACAAAACACACGGTCTGCGTGAATGTCAGGATTATAGGAATATTTTTAATGGGACAGTTCACCCAAAAATAGAAATTCTGTCATTTTTTACTCACCATTGAGTTGTTCCAAATCTGTATACATTTCTTTGTTCTGATGAACACAGAGAAAGATATTTGGAAGAATGCTTGTTTGCTTTATAAATTCTTCAAAATATATTCTGTGTTGAACAGAAGAAAGAAATTTACAACTAAATTTTTCCAACTATGGTAGTCACTGGTGGCCAATAACTATTTGGTTACATGCATTCCTCCAAATATATTTCTCGGTGTTCATCATAACAAAAACATTTACATAGATTTGAAACAACTTGAGGGTGAGTAAATGAAGACAGAATTTTCATTTTTGGGTGAACTGTTCCCTTACGGCTTGAGAATCTTAAGTAACTATTGTTTTTTTTTGCATGAAGAACTACTAACGGTTCTCATTGACAGACCAATATGACAACAAACGGACAACACGCACAGACACAGACCCGTGAGAAGATGTTCTCCAGGGAGCTTGTCAGAGAACTCCGGGCTTTGTTCTTCAACACGTCCATTTTATTGCGTCCTGAGTTATCAGAGGTGGTGGTGTTGGCAGCATTCTGTTGAAATACACAAACATGAAGGAAGACAATTAGTCAAAAGGAACGCTTTGTATGAAAAGACAGTATTTCCAAGAAATATTTGGAATGTGGGTGGTGATATTTTACTCAGTCAACAGACTTTACATTATTAAGATTCAAATGTTTGCATTTGGCAGATGCTTTGAAGCGATGTACACTGCATAAAAGATAGAGGATGATAATGAGGTTCGCAAGAACAAGAAACCAGAAATCATGGACAAAAACTCCATCCACAGAAAACCCAACACTCGATTTAGGGTGCACTCTCACTAGGCAATCTGAACTGAGCCCGAGCACGTTTGACCCCCAAAGCCCGGTTCATTTGACTAGTGTGATCGCTCCTTATCGCGCCCGGGCATGGTTCGTTTAGCGGTCCCTGGCTCGCTGGGAAGAGGTGGGCCAGAGCACGGTATGGTTGGGCTCAGGCGTGTTACACATGTAGTGTGAGCGCAAATTGCGCCTGAGCGCAGAACTGAAAACATGACAAAAATTATGCGACTGTTTAAATTCCTCCCTGAGATGAAGCTGTCACCGTAAAAAACTGATAAACAGCGCACTTACACGTGCAGGCGTGTGTCATCACAGCCCAAACTACTACAGGTTTGTCAAACATAATCCATCATGTGTAACGATAGGCTTTACGATAATAAAGTACGAGATGGTGATTTAAAAGCATAATGAGCCGTTTACTCTCGTATCGCTCTGGTATGACAATGACATCATTGAAGCAGATCGGTCTGTGCAGCGCACACATGAACTTAAACACCTCTAATAAGCCCCAAACTGAACATTGCGATTGATTCCGTTGTGCTGAGAGGGATCGCTTTGTTTACGTTTGCTCCGAAGCAGTCGCATCGTAATGAGGAAAGCGTGCCCGGGTGTGGATGGTAAAGCGCAATGTGAGCGCAGGCCAGCGGGGGAGTGGGGACAATCGTGCTCGGGCACAGTTGAGAGCAACCGGGCTAAATGTGAGTACGCCCTTAGGAGTTCTGCCCCAATCTATAACGGTTTTCAGATTACGCTTACAATATTGTCTCATCCGTGAAGGTCACAGTTTGCTGACTTGATTTACCAGCTAGTATGGGTGGGCAAAGTTGTGCATTCGTGTGCGTTTTTTCTACCTGTGGGGCCTCTCCAATATGAACGTGAGATTTCTGCTTGGTCTCACTCAACTGCCGGAGGTGAAGAATCACAAGCTCGTTTTCTTCCTGGTCAGATGTCGGCTTCATTTTCTAGTGCATTAAAAAATAGAGGTTTTTTTTATAATTGTTATTTCATTTTCGAAAATATGTTCCATGTATGCCTACCTGCACCCGTTCGAATATGTTGACCTGTTCGTTGTCGCTCAGTTGGGACAGGTACTTCTGAATAGCTAGTTTTGCTCTGGGAGGATACAAGCCTGGAACATTGAAAGAAAGAGACTAAAATGTTTTGCTAAATTGGGGTAAGTACACTGAATGATCTTGGTGAATGATGTACCTTCAATTCTCTCGCAAAGCTTGTGTAGGTCGTGCATTGGACAAGCCTCGCACAGTTTGATTTGGTTTTTGGAGCTCTGGAGGGCTGCTGCTGTGCTAAAGGCTTGCTTCATGGTAAGCATCACTTCATCTACCTGAGAAAAGCATTTTCAGACAAATAATAATTGGATTTTAAAATCAAGCTAAATAAAGTTATTACATGTTGCAAAAAAACAAATGAAAACTATGGGTACAGTAAAACAGTTCTAATAAAATCTTATTGGATAATCCTAGTAGTGCGAGTATGAAATGTGAATGTAAAAAGAACTATTTAGAAATGATTAAGTAAAAAAGGTTTATTATTTAATCTGTGAAGCCTAAATCTATTTAATCACTATCAAAGTGGTCCTTCAATTAAATATATTAAAAAAGTTATTTTATATTTTTAGTATTTATTCTTTACATATTTCAGCCCATTGCTTCGCTGTACATGCATTATGGTGTATTTTTGTAACAAAGCAACGAATTTAAAAAATGATTTACATTGGTAATCAACAGCAAGCTTGTATACAAAACGAAAGCAAGGAAATCCACCACATTCGCATACAAGTATAATGAATCTTATCTGTATATCATGTGCAAAAACACCAGTCTGGTTTTATTCATCATCTGTGTGGATTCAATGGGTAGGGAAATGAGTACTAAAGGTGAATGATAGGCAGAAGGCCATTGTTTCCATTGTAACTTATAATAAATAATTGAACAGTGTTGTGAGAACAGGTGCTGCATGAAGTCAGACTCACCAGAGATTCGCTAGCGCACTGGAACACATAACACACATACTGGCTTGTGCCAGACTCCACTACATCCCGACAAATAAAGCCAAAGTGATCTGTCTGTTTCACTGCCTTTGGGCACAAAGAACATCACAAACAACCATACAGAAATTCAGCAATATTAAATGACAGTACAGTTATAACAGTTTTTACTTAATGTAATACAAATAAAGCTGTTTCTTAAAAGAAACCTGAACTTCGAAACATGTCTGTGGGTTGGCACACAAGATGTTTTGTAAATCACTGTTTATTAACATACGGTGACATTAAATATGAGATGGGGAGGGTGATCATCCCTAACACCACATAAACCTAAGAGAGTAATCCCTGCACATACAGACCTGTGAACAGGATGAGATATCTTTGAAATTCTTCTCCAGAACCACAGATTTGATGTCGGGGCTGATGAGGTTCACTTCAAACCGACCAACCTGCACAACAGGTTGAACTTTGATTGTACATTTTTCTTATTGAGAAAGAAGTAGCAGAAATGAGAAATATGGTTATCTCTAAACAACTATACAAATTTATAGAGGCGGCAAGTGATTTATTAACCAAATGACCTTAGAAACACCTCTTGCTGGAAAGTATTTAAGGAAAAATGACCCATGCTTGAGTGTGTAACTGGCATGCATATAAATGACCAAGATTAGTGTTTCTGCTCTCTAAGAAAGTACATTTGCATGTACAACCCATTTGCACACATAGAGCTGTTTCCCACTTTAAGTTAAAGGAAAAGATTACTAAAAAAGTAATTCCTTTTAAGTGGATCACAGCCTTAAACTAATGCCACTAATGAGTATAAATGCAAAGGACCCGAAATCAGTACCTGGAACAGCATCGTACGATTCTTATCGGAGTCTGACGGCTGCACGTTATTGGGTGCGCTGGCGTGCCTCCTACGCGTTGACCCCTTGCCCGGCTTCTTCTGCAGGCTACCGGCCAGGCTGCTACAGCGTGTCCGGAATTCCTGTGGCTCCCCAAACCCAGAGTCCTCCAGGATGCATTCGGGAAAGGCTCCTCGCAGGTTGCCCGCACTGGAGCCGCTCGTCAGGTCCAGTTTCCCGTTGCCCACCCCAAACAGCTCCTCCTCGAATGAGCCGGGCTCCGGTTCAGGTTCCTCGACTTCACAGAGAGAAGCACTGAGAGGGTCATCTCCCAAAATGAATTCCACGGGGGTCTCGGTAGAGCTGCGCTGCCCGTTGAGAAGGCGCAGTCGCTTGCGTTCAATCTCGTGCTGGCGGAATTTATCGATGCAATCGTCGATCAGAGTGGACGGGGCTTTCTTTTGGTTGACAGTTACTTTTCCACAGTAAAGCACTTCAAACTTTTGGGAGTTGTAGAAAGATTCATCATTCTCTTGCTTGGGCTTGCTTTCCTCCTTAAGAGCAGCTTTGGACACCTGTCTGATGCTGCTAATAACCTCAGGCACCTGGTGAAGAGGGTAAAGGATTAAAAACTGTACTTAAAGGCAGGATAGGGGATTCTGTTGAAAGTCTCTTCAAATCCTGATAGCAATCATTAAGTAATGGAGCGGTCTAAATATATTTATTTAAGTCTAATACCGCCTGCTGAAGGAGCAGGACCGTGAAATGCTCGTCCAATCATTGACAGGATGACAGGATGTCCCACTTATCTGTCAAACTATGTATTTGAATACCGCCGTGCACCCTGCTCACACAGACAATCGTCCGTCATCAGTGCATTTGTGTGTTTTGGAGGAGGCGTGGCTTCAGAGAGCGCTCTGAAGGGAAGGTGGGATCTTATGCTCAATGCTAGCTTGCTATATTGTTAGCATCTCTGAAATCACCTACCCTTCCTTCAAACTATGGCAAACAAGGACACAACTTCCATAAAGAACTCAGTTGTTACATTAAACTTGTAAAGGGATAAATGCAACCTGCATGACTAACTAGGTCCAGCAATTCAGGAGTGAATAAAAAACACAATGGCTAAGCCAGATTTGACAGTGTCAGACAACCCAAGCGATCATTAAAGAAGCCAAATGGAAATAATACATCCAGAGTGCTTCAGTGAGGCCTACACTCAGCCATATGAAATTACAATATCGACCATTTAGAAGGAAACCTGACCAGCTCTGAAAAGAAAATCCAGTGAGCGCCTGCACTTACAGTATGTCTCAACATTAGCAAGACGATTTTAATCCATATGCTTTGGAAACGATGTATAAAACAGATTTACATTCGCAATACACATCATTGTTAAGAATATGAAACAAAGAAAAAAAAAAAGTCTGGTGACCGAATTGGGCCAAGTGCCAGGAAGACTCAAGAAGTGATACCAAATGAGGTGGTGGGCAGCAGCCATTTAACAAACACCAGACCAGCACATACTAGACTGGAAAAGCATGCTTGGCTGGCCTGATGTACATGACTTCCATAAACCTTGTGCAACAGTTCTGAGCTGTCTCTAAATACATGGTAAAGCTCTGGAGCTTTGTTTCAATAAAGGTAAGAAACATCATGCACTGCGATACATTACTGTGTACGCACTACGCACAGAGTGGAAAAACAGTGGTGTGAAAAAGAATCCAGTCAATACAAACAAATCTGCCAGGAACAAATGCTTCGTAATGGCCCAGAGTGCACGTTGCATAAAAACACAAGGCACCATAGCAAGGTCAAATGGATTACTTGTTCAAGGCAGTAATAGAGAGAACGCTAAACATAACTCCACGCTGTGCAAACTTATCGGTGTTTTCCAAAGATAAGCACGGGTCTGTCTGACAAATAAACTCAAACGTATGAAAACGTTCACATGAGAGACAAACATCTCTAAAGGCTTTTTTTGTACAAATTATGTCCAGTGGTTTTATTAGTGGTAGTTTTCAGGGCAATCGTCATTTTCATTCGAACAAATCCCTAACTGATATGATGCTTTTTTCGAAGTGATGATTTTAACATGGTGAATGAAGGAGTCTATACTAATCACATTCACTTGCGTTGAAAGAGGTATTCAAGTCATATCTAGGGACCAGAACATCACCTACACAGAGACAGTTTACCCACAAATAAAAATTCTGTCATTTTTTGAAAAATGCTGGTAACCGAAGGACAGTGGTACCCATTGACTTGCATTGGTTTTGCGTCCGTACAATAGAAGTGAATAGGTAAGCGCCGTTGTTTGGTTACCAACATTATTCAAAATATCTTCTTATGTGTTCTGCAGAAGAAAGAATGTCATGCAGGTTTGAAATGACAAGAGGCTGAGTAAATGATGACCGAATTTTCATTTTTGGGTGAACTATCCCTTTAAGGATGGGCTCCTAGAACATAATTGTATCCTATTTAAAAAAGGTGCCACAAAAGGATATTCACAGTGATGCCCTAGAATAACCACTGATTCCCCAAAGAACCATTCAGACAAAGGTTCTAATGGGAAACATTTTTGTATTACCTTTACATAGTCTAAAGAAGCCTTTTCCTCTACAAAAAACCTTTTGTGAAACATAACGTTTCTTCAGATGTTAAATATTTTTTAAGGCAATCATTCAGCCAAAATGGTTCTTTTTTATTACTTGTTTTTTAGTGTAATGCACTAAAATACACCGAGAACACCGAAGCAACCGTATAGCAATGACTTGGCAACAACTCTTCCATCATAGCATTAAAATTCGTACAGACAAACAGCACTCACAATCCTTCAGAAAATGTAAACATCTACTTTCTACTTATGCAATAACTGCAAAAAAAGAAAAAATATATAGTTGTCATGCCCTGCACGTTTCTCCTTGACTATGGTTTCAGATTAATAAACATTACATTTAAGGCACAACGCTAACTTGGGGGGAAAAAATCACAAGGCGCTGAGAGAAAGGGCTCCTTGAGAACTGGAGGAAAAGCAAACACAATCATTCATACAAGCTTCTCCCGAAAAGGGCTGAGTTTATAGAAGCATCAGAAAGGGTGTGGCTGTGTTTTTAACTGACAAATGACAGACTATTTTCCAGGAATACGCGCCGATTTCCAGCTACTCTAACAACCTAGTTCAACCAGCCGGAATAATCAGTTAAAGTGATAGTTCACCTAAAAATAAAAATGCTGTCATCATTTACTCATGTTACCTCATGTTGTTCCAAACCTGTATAAATGTCTTTGTCCTGCTGAACATAAAGGAAGTTATTTACTGCCACAGTAGGGAAAACAATGGGGGTTGTGATCTGTTACTGACATTCTTCCAAATATCTTCCTTTGTGTTTAGCAGCAATTTATACAGGTTTGGAACAACCCGGGGGTGAGTAAATGACGACAGAATTCAACTATCTCTAATTCTCAAACTATCCCTTTAAAGACAGATCTTTTTAAAACTGATAGTCAAAAGGCACAGTAGTTATATGACAAAAACACACTGCAAGCTAAAACATGACACTAAGAAATGATCTCCACAGTCTGAAAGGTAAGCACAACGTCAGTCATTTTAATCATGGGTGCCATAATGGAAAGACCAACGACAAGGTATTCAGGACAGCCACACAAAGTGACACAGACACTATATCATATTCTGAATCTGAATCATCTGAGGTAAGTAGGTTATATCCTGTGCAAACTATTTTTTGCCTTTATTTATAGGACAGTATAAAACAGACAGGAAAGTAGGGTGTGAAAGGCGTTTGGGACATGACTGAATTTAAACCCCCAAGTCAATGGCTCTAATGTGTCATTAAGATTAGCTAAATGCATTACGCCACAGCTCATACACAAAATCTTTATATAGTTTCCCACAGCAGAGACACATTGCAGTTTCATCACAGATAATGGTCTCCATTTCGAGCACTAAAATAACACCGAGTGCAGTCATCCGAGGATGTGATTATGAAGAGAAACATAACCTAATGTTATCGGCCTTACACTGAATGGGCTGAACTAGGGACTAGTGGCAGTGGGTTCTTACACACCAGTAAAATTTGACCCGTGTCACTCACTCCGATGGCATCTAGAAATGATTTATTCAAGCGCATTAAGACCAAAATATGCTAATATGGTAAAATGCTAGTTTTATTGCACAGTAGCAGTTAGAAATGAGATAGCAGCCATCTTAAGAGGAGTGAGAGTTCTCCTTGCACATGTTGCTATCCAGCCAGTTTCTTCTTGCATAACACATGTCAGCAATTGATGTATTTTGCCTGTGGAGCTCAACATGCACTCTTTTCCCTCACGTTCACTGACTACTGGAATTTATTTACCTTCAGAAAAGTTCAACAATGTCGCAAGAGACAATGAACTAAATGGAAAGTACTTTTCAACTTAAATGCACAAAGAAACTGGAAAACAATGCATTGCAAACCACTGCATATGCAAACATACAGTCTCACTCTGTGTTGTGTATTTTTTTACTAGTTAGGCCTATCCAGAGCAATACAGTGAAATCAATGTGCATCTCAAATATAGCTCGGTGACAGACTTACATTAGGCTAACATTTCACTCAATTCCAAATCAATATGACCAGATAGCATATGCATATACAGCTGCAGTGCATTATAGTTATTGTGTCAATACATCAGATAAGCTCTGAGTGAGAGGATTTTAATATTCTTAGTGTGTGTATTGTCTAACCGATTTGATTAATCCTTTCTCTGTGTGCCAGACGAGATCTGACCCATCTTTACATGACGCCCTGTAAATCTAATTCCCCTGCTGCAATGATGCCCTAAATACTGGCATTTACCCAACAAAGACCTGTCAATCATAAAGCAGACCAGACAGCATGATGCATCGACATTGACTGTTAAACTTTACTATGGTGCATTATGAGAAAAAGAAGGGACGTGACAAGGCAAATTTGCTATGTGTATAGAGAGGAGCTATATAAAAGTATCTAGGCATGTTCTTTAATTTAACATTCTGCACATTTTATAATGTACCCCCATAATGTGAATAACAAAATAAAAACAATTAAACAAAAAAATAGATAACATTTAAAAGATCTTATGCTTTTTATACTAACATAAGAGATTAAAAATCTAAGCACAATTTTCTGCAAGTCTATTCAACTGAGGCTGCCAAACTTAGATGTGATAGCTTAGCAGTTAAAGAGCTGATAGCTGTATAGTTGGTTTATAAACTATCACCACTGTGGCATAAATCAAGACCCTTAAGCCAAAATTACTTCCCCAAATTAGTAAAAAAAAATACAATTGAACTCTATAGTGTCCATGCATACCTGGTTTGGATCGCACGCCTTGAACACATGACATGCCATCTCAGACTCTGGGTTTTCAGGTTGACTTCTGATAAGATAGGCAAAATAACATAAGTCATGACTGTTGTGGATAAACCTTGAAATAAACTGTGCCTTGTGCTCGAATATGAACACGGACGGGTTGCTGCTGTTTGCAGGCACGCATCGAATCAGTGGAGGCGAAAGGAACAGTTGAACTTCTCTGGCCTGTGCAGGACCCGACTCGTTTTTCTCAGTTTTCCTCCGGATCTCAGCCAACAGCCACGGCAGCATGGGCAACGTGGTCCTCCGATCCAGATTAGACCAGCCCATGTACCAGAGTGCAAATTTCTTCTCTGCTTTTGTATTATGGTCGATATTGTTCCCTTTTCCATCCTGTCCCTCCATATCTCCAAGGGCTCTGAGGACAAAGACTTTAGATTCAATGTTGTAGTGTGCAACAACTCTAGTCCTTCATTCCTCTCCCTAAAGCAATACATGCAATGTTCAGTTTTATTAAAAAAACAACTGATAACATCTCCTGATGCGCTAACGTTGCATTTATCTCTCACGAAAAGTACCCAAGGCTCATGTGTCCTTTGGAGATATACGTATAATATTAGCTAATATGAATGATAATAGCTTTTAAAAGGCAGCGATAGTTTTAGTATTCCAATCCCATCGATCTTTCTTCAAAGACAACACATCCATTTAAAGGGTCCCGTGTCTTGAATAATCCGCAGATGAAGTTAAACCCGTCGCATGGGAGCGTATAAATACACAACCGCCTGAAGGAAGTGCGTTTCAGTCCTGCAGATCTCTCCCAAAGCCTCGCGTTGTGGACGACGCTGCAGACTGACGGACGGACCATGCGTGAAGCTATAAATCAGCAGGAGTCCTTCAAAAAGTCGTTTAATGTAACTTTTCAGTCGTTATTGTGTCATTTAAACAGCGTTGCAGAACAGGGTGCCGTTGTTCAGGAGGAGTGGCCGCATCAGCCATACGAAAGGCGTTCACTCGAGCCCCTGAGTGTGCGCGCACTCGCGCGCATGGATCTCTGGCTGCCCTCGTCCCCTGAGTCCTCAGGAAACACGCGGTAGCCTACTTGGGATATGAGACCACCTCGTGGTTTTTAAGATAGTATCACAGGCTCAGCATAACATTTATTTGTGTCTATTGTTTAAATTGTTGAAACACTTTACGCTTTAATTTGTATTGATAAATTTGATAGATTATTTGAGATTTTATCACATAAAAATTTCACAAAGCTGAAAGACAATGACAGACCAAAAAGCCTTTATTGACGACAAGCTATTCTGCACAATTCTAATAATAGTAAACAAATGTAGTACAGGGTGTGATAAGGGAAAGCATGCTTGTAAAATTCTTCGTTAAACATGGTAGGCCATTGAAGGTTAATTTAGAGTTGACGTGATTATTGATATTAAACACTTGGCATATAATAAAAGAGCAAAACGAGTATTTATAGCACACTGGTGGTACATATAATAATAGTCTGTGTATGCAAGTCTATCTTAGATTATAGGCTTTGAGGGAGTACTGACAGGTTTGTTTAGTAAATATGGAACTGTACCTTTAAAAAAAGCCACAACCGAGTCAACAGCGCTCTCTGCAGTCTCCATCGGCGTTTTTGTATCTAAAACTTATATAGTCGCAGGTAAGGGGGACAGGAAGGAATCACAACAAGGATGGCAGCTCAGACAGAGAGAGAGATCCCGCTCAGCTTGGTATGTACCCGACAGAACTAACAACACGTTATTACAGGCACAATGATTCAGAACAGATTTTAATAGATGAATAATAATACTGTACTTGTGATAATAGGCCTACATGTTAACAAAAAAAACTTAATTATAAATAGGCAAGTTAAATAGGAAATTGTTGTCCAGGTAGAAAGGTTATGTGATGTGATTTTTTATTTATAAAAGATAGAGTATTTATAGAGTACGGTAGCGTTAACATTATTTTTTTTTAAAAGAAGAAATAGATGCTGGATTTCTTTCTCAAACAATTGATAATGGTTTTTATTGGCTTTTGTTTGAACGTACTTGATGAATATAACATTTTGTCATAATCACACATTGTCATAGGTGTGTTTAGATTCTTTTTGATTCTTGATGTGTCTTTATCCTCTAACTAGAAATCTCACAGGTGCATTTTTACTTTCAGTTTTGTTTAACTGAAAACAGGGTTACATTTACATTTACATTTACATTTAGTCATTTAGCAGACGCTTTTATCCAAAGCGACTTACAGATGAGGGAAACAATGGAAGCAATTGGAACAACATAAGGACAACAAAAAGCATAAGTGCAAAAAGAAAATTGGTCTCATATAGCCTATCACAGTATACAGAGCTAAGGTGTTTTTTTTTTCAGAGCTTTCAGAGCAGAAGTCAGAGCTGATCAGTCAGGTGTTGATGGAAGAGATTTAAATATTAAAATTGCCTCAAGCCAATGTAAACATCTCAGTTGCATTATCTGTGAATGTACAACAAACAAATATACAAAGGTCACACAGGACAATACAGACCATTTCCTAACATAGAAAATAGTCTAGACAGAAAGAACTAAAATTATGAGAGGATGTTTAGTATCTGTGGCTGTCAGTTTTTGTTTTGATCATTAAGAATGTGTCAGAACAGAGTTGTCTTGACTTTGTGTTTTTAGAATTAGCCTACTACAGAAAACACAGCACGATCAGGACTTGTTGATAATATCCATGCGGATACTGTAATACAGTATCCTCAGTGTATTTTCACAATAAACTACCATGTTTAATAAAACTCATTAATTGCTTATAGTTATGAAAGGTAGGCTATATTTATTTAAATCACATTAGGGAGAGTCATGTGTGGGTAGGCTGTCAGAAACATAACTTAAAAATGAAAAAGAAGTGTAAAAATTAACTTATTAATTTTCATGTTCAAAGTCAAACACATCAGAGAGTTAGGTAGCCAAAAGAGGGAGGAACTGGTTTCATCTCATGAAACAAAAAGTGAATGTGGTCTCACATGACTTGTTTACTGGTGGGTTTTTAAGGCACGTCTTTGGAAAACATTTGAAACAATGTGTATTGCAAAATACTACACAAATACATTGAATTGACTGTAGCTCTTCCTAAAGACATTATATTTTCTTGAAGTTGACCCAAAAATGGATTTGAGGCCATTCTTAGATCTATCAGTAAAAAACTTGGTACGATTCATCGACACCTCGGACTGCGGTCCATGTCAAAATTGGAAACAGCGTCACCTATGGGTTGCGAGATTTGAAAAATGTGTGATCTCGGTGTCTACGGGTTCCTCTGGTCATAAGGGGTCGTATGATTATGATTCTGTCATTAGATTAGATAAATGGCCTATCCGCCATTTTGAATTTTGTCATAAATCGTAATATATTTTTATTTGTAGGCCTATGTTATATCGACACCAAATTTAGTACACATCACACAAATGCATAAATGTAAATGAATAAATGTGTGTAATGTAAATGTAATTGCTTATACCTCTTGAATGCTTTGTCTGAAATTCGCTTTAAATTTCTCCTGGTACATGCCGATTCCATTGATGCCTAATTTGTCATTTGCTAACATTCGGTTCATAACTTATCGTAAAGCATGAAAAAAAGGTTTTTGTCGCTGCTCATTTGACAAATGTTGTCTATATTTTTCCAAGCTCTGCTCGTATGATCTTTGGACCGAGCCGCACAGAAATGGCTGAACTGATCTTTTATTTCTGGGGCATTTTTTTGAGAAATACCTCCGTATTGCACTATTCTGACTGGATGTAACATTTTGTGCATTACTATGCAATATCATCTTCTTGAGTTCATTCCCACTTATGTTATCCATTTCTCAAATACATTGTATTTCTGTTATTTCTGCTCTACGCTCTCGTCTCAGCAGCCCCTTTGGGGATTGCCCATGTCAATGTTGTAAGGTCTGAAACCTCTCCTCGGGATCTGAGGTTAGGCACGTCAACTGAGTGGCACAACTAGATAAACTACAAGCCTCGTGTACAAGAGGTCATGGATTCAAAGCCTGAGTGTTGTGAATAAACTTAAAGTCTAAAATTGCATTTTATTCTCTCTTCATATCCTGTTTGCTTCTCACGTACGTTCGATATCTGCCAGTTTTTGCTCTTGTTGCCCTGTGCTGCTCTGGCTCTGTTCTGCTATAGCTCCAGACAGCACTTATGTTTGCACCTGAGTGGTGCAACTTGTGTAACCCCATGGCTTGAGAGTTTGAGGTTGGGGGTTCGAACCCTGTGGGGCAAGTGTGTTAACAGTGTATGTGAAATGTATGTTTTCAATTCATTCTCTACTTTTCATTTCAACATATCTGTTTTTCACATACCTTTTATTCTTGTCGTTGTGCACTGTCAGCTGCACTTTCGGTGATCGGTCCATATAGCTGTATTGATAGCTGTGATACGTCATCTGTGCAGCCTGGGTCCAGCATGTCAACTAAACGGCGCAACCTGATAAACCCCTAGTCTTGAGTCTTCAAGGTTGCGAATTCAAATCCCATGTTGTGTTTGTTTTGTGCTTATATAAAAAGTCTTAAATCAAGCAGCAAAGGTAATTTAGGTACCATTATGAACATTGGCATAATACTATTATTAGGAGCCAAGCAACGAAAGGCACGGAAGCTACGATTTTGCATTTAAGCTACCCATAGAAGTCACGGGGACCTCAATTAATTGGGCTTGGCCCCATGTCGCTGCTTGCAGCTATATTATAACCTGGTTATTGTACATTTGTAACTTTTCATTTCTACTGTATGTACTATATGTGACCCTGGACCACAAAACCAGTCTTGTGGCTCAGATTTATATAATCTGAAAGCTTTCCATTGATTTATGGTTTGTTAGGATATGACAATATTTGTCCGAGATACAACTATTTGAAAATCTGCAATCTGAGTGTGCAAAAAAAATCAAAATGTTGAGAAAATCGTCTTAAAGTTGTCCATCAGAGGCGCTGCAGCAGGCCGTTACTAAGAAGAAGCAGGTTTGTTTTAACGCTCTCTTTTGGCTTATTGCTGTAATGACGTTGTGGAGAGTAGATGAACCCAAAAGTGCAATTTCTAAGATTTGCTTAGATACTAAACTTGAGTGGGTAATTCCCAAAGAACGGGCAGCAGCGAGCAAAGTTTTTTGGCGATTTTGCTGCATCTATTCGCAAAAATAAAGTTTCAATATAGTTACTGTACAAAATGTACAAATATCTTAAGGGAACATGATCTTTACTTAATATCCTAATGATTTTTGGCATAAAATAAAAATCTAGAATTTTGACCCATACATTGGCTATTGCTACAAATAATATACCCGTGCTACTTATGAGTGGTTTTGTGGTCCAGGGTCACTTATGATAAAAAGTTATAGTTTTTTTTATTTATTCATGTAATGATGCCTTTGTGAATTTGTAACCCTATATTAAGCTCAATACAAACTTCCTTCACACCAATTCCACCAGCCATACGTGGCCCTTCAGCGCTATTGCTGAGCTTATAGGTGAGTGATTAGTTCTCATCATTTTTATAATATAGTAATTTATAATCTTGTGAAAGAATATTGTGGAATTATGTTTCTATTGTAATTGTTCTAAAAAAGAACACTGATAATATGTGTAATTTGTTTTGAATTTATGCAGTAGAATTAGTGTCACAGAAATAAATTGGCAATCCACTGTAAATAAATTGTATTGCACCATATCACATTACTGCATTTGGCAGACACTTTTATGCAAAGTTACAGTGAATTTGAGACACATGTGTCTGACACATTAATAACAGTTGAAGTCATGAAGTCTGTTTATTGCGTTTAGCTCCGGTCAAGGTACAATGAAAGTCTCATTTATGTTTCCAAGATCCAAAATACAGTTGAGGATAGTATGGTGATGCTTCAAAGCTGATTCAGTAGATTTTGGCCTACATCTGCATACTTTGATTATAATTACATATATTTTCCTACTGAAATAGACAATGCCTACGACCCAGATGTTAGTGCCAAAAAGTTCTGGATTGATAAAGCAAAGATTGGAGGGCAAGACTGCCTTACTTTCACGGATAATGGAGCAGGAATGGATTATGTCAAAATGCACAAAATGCTTAGGTGAGTCCAAACCAATACAGTTGATAGATATACTGTATACATGATTTATTCACAATAAAGCACTAGCATCAATACTTTATTGGTTTTATAAAACAGTTACACACACACAAATATTAAAGGCTAAAAATATGTAGCAATGCAACTTTCATGAAGTAAAACCACTTAAAACCTTCCTTGCACTGTGTGCATGTGTTTGTGTATATCACTGCTGTGCATATGTTGCCACTACATGTACTGTATGTACAATCCTTGCAAATACACATAATGCACAGTCAAATACTTCTTTAATTGGCCAAATTCAACAGTTATTGACTGATATCAAATGAATCTTGGTCAATATGACTTGGTCAATATATCGATATAGGAATACTTACTAGCTTTGTTTGTTTCCTGTTAGTTTTGGCTTCAGTGAAAAAAAGGCAAAAAATGGCCATGTTCCTATCGGCGTCTATGGCAATGGATTTAAGTCCGGCTCCATGCGCTTGGGAAAAGACGCCATTGTGTTTTCAAAGAAGGGAGAGTCTATGTGTGTGGGCATGCTGTCCCAGACGTACCTTCAAGAGATTCAAGCGGAGAGCATCTACGTACCAATTGTGACTTTTAAACGCAACGGAGGATCAAATATCCTTATCTCCCTCAAAATGGGCTAAAAAGAAAACTAGAGAATGTTCCACAATATGGAAAGAAGAAAATACTGTAGCAGATCATAGCTGCTTTCTTACATATTTTATATTCTCGATTTGACATGTTGATCCTTGACTTTTCCTTTGACTCTGTCCTGAGCCAAAGCATGCAGCAAGTCTCCAGGCCATCCTGCAAAACTCTCTGTTTCAGATGGAAGAAGAGCTGCACGCAGAACTTGAGGCCATCAACACACATGATTCCAAAGGCTCCACGGGGACAAGAATAATCATATGGAACCTCCGCAAGTGAGTATGCAGCCCAGGAAGAGAGTGAAGCTTACTAAGCTGTGCTGAGAGATCCCACAACATTTAGGAAGTCTGGTTTGCTAATAGAATCAGATTTATTGAAAGCACATTAACAAAAGAGGATTCATTTTCTGCTACAGGACATCGTCAGACTTTTCTGAGTTTGACTTTGAGTCGGACGGTTATGACATCAAGATTCCAGATGATGTGTATGAGAGTGAAAATGAAAAATACAAGCAATCCTTGCGAGTGAGTACTTGAACATTGCCATTACAAACTGTATTACACTAAAATACGTATGATGATATTGTGGTGACTTAATTACATTATCTGACAATTTGTATATAAATAAAATATGTATATAAATAAAACAGCAGTGCATGTGATTTTCTTCTAGGCATACTGTAGTGTCCTCTACTTGAAACCCAGAATGCAGATTATCATTTTTGGACAGAAAGTAAAAACTCAACTGATTGCTAAAAGCCTGGCATGTGTTGTCACTGAAAAATACACACCAACCTTTCTTAATGTATCCATTTTATTGCAAAGGAGATAATTTCCCTAAGAAAACCTTTTAGCTACTGGAAACACTGACAGTGACAATTTTCAGGTTAGTTACAGTATGTGTAGTCAATTTTATTAATGCACATTGTTTGAAAACAGGTTTACAGACACATTTCAGGGGATTTCGTTAAGTTATTCTATAAGGTCTACATGGAGTAGTTGAATGTGAACGTTTGACAAATATAAGCTTTGTTCTACAAAGGTATTGTGAGGGAAATTTAGCTGATGGTGAAATAAAAAATGGAATTTTGCGGTTGTTCACATAGTGATTTTTCCTTAAGTCTGTTCTTGGCAGAAAAAAAGCATTCCGATCACATTTGGCTATAACCCCAAGAGCAAAGAACATTATGGAGTCATGATGTACCATAAAAACAGGCTCATCAAAGCCTATGAGCGTGTGGGATGCCAAAACAGGGTGAATGCTTAAGTATTCTATTCAAGTTAAAATGTATTACATGCTCATCGCACGTTTACTATTACATGTGTATAAATATTGTGAGCTATCACTTGCTTTGTTTATTCTTGTTTTCACAATAGGCTAATAAAAAGGGAGTGGGAGTTATTGTGGTAATCGAATGCAGCTTCCTCAAGCCAACACATAACAAGCAAGACTTTGACTTTACAGATGAGTACAGGTCAGTGTGATCCATCATCCCAGATGAATTGCAATATGGTGTCTGGTATTTATCTAGCTGTAATTTCTACTAAGAATGTGGAAATGTGCAAGTATCCACTGCATAACAAGGTCTGGGTGATTACACTAAAGATGATATAACATTACATTTATTTGTAATTATTTAGTCACAACATTTTCCCATTGTTTCATTTTGCCATAGGTTGTGTTTGAATGAGTTTACTATTCTAAAATGTGGGAAAAATAAGTAACCAAAAACTTTTGACATGTAGTGTATTTATAAAAATCTGTGTTGTTTATTGTTGGTCTACACAGAAAAACCATGAAAGTGTTGGGTACGAAGCTAGACGACTATTGCAAAGCAATGCAAAACAAAATAGATCACAGCACAGTTCCCGCGGAGGAGATCCCGTTAGTATACGCTTAAACACATTTAGTGTTGCTCTTAACCAGTTTTTTCACCACATTCATATAAAGCTTGTTTCTTGCTAAATGTGTAGAGAGTGTCCTGACCAGAGCTGGGTTCAGTGTGATGATTGTCTGAAGTGGCGGAAACTCCCAGATGGCATCAATCCCGATAAGCTCCCTGAAAAATGGTTCTGTCGAATGAACCCGAACACAGAGTACAGGTTTGTTAAATTTAACTTTCTGCAGCATATGTTTTAACAATCCAGCAAGATTCAATCAGCAAAATATGATCAGAGGTTAAAAGAAACATTTTATACTGAATGTATTACTTAGGCTATTTTATATGGATAGATGGCAGTTTCTTTAATTTGGAGACAATTATATCATCAGTATTTTGGTCAGTTTACCTAGACGTGAACGATTGTAAATTTTATAATTATCTAAATTCAGGAAATGTGAAACACCAGAGGAAGCTGAAGATAATGGAGATGAAACATCAACCTACATGAAATACAAAGAGCGGTGAGTTTGAAAGGCGGGTGATTTCTGAGAAACGTTGTTCGTATTTAAAATCCACACCTAAACAAACATATTTTGAGCTTTTGGTTTTGCCAAACTAAGCTTACATTATTTATATAAATATTTTATTTGTATATATGCAGCATCTAGTCTTTACCTTTATGGAAATATAACAGCCATCTCTCTTTCTACAAATGTCCCAATTGCTCACTCTCTCCTCTCCCTGTTGCTGATTGGCTCTGAGTGATGTTGTGGTGATTGGTCCAATCCACTGTCTTTTTACTACATAGCCATGACTATGTAAACACAATTAACACACACACACAAATATCTAGCGGATATTCACAAAATTGTTTGGGTTTTGTTTCAAATATCAACATTGTTGTTTTAACAAAAGGTGACATGTTGTGCTTTTACTGACACTAAATAGATTTGCAATAATGATTTTGACATACCCTGAATTAATATCTGGTTGTGTGACTTCAATACAGTACATTCTGCCTTAATTCTATTCTATGTTTTTGAAGCACTCAGGGGAACTAGCAAGCAGTTGTGAACATTGTAACAAACATAGCAAGTGATGTCATTATATTTGTCTCAAATTCTGTTAAATTGAAGTGGTTACTTATCACCAAGTGTATGATCATTTCACAAAACAAATCTGCACCATGGTGTCAGTAGGTAATATAATCTACTGTTTGTTGTTTTGATACAGAAAGAGAAACCAGAAAAAACAGCAGGAACAGAAAAAATTGCAGGTAATTGCACATTTTGGCGTTGGATGGTCAAAACGTTGTGTTTCATACTACTCGCTTAAATTTCATTCTTTTGTTTATCATTCTTTTTTTGATGTCTCTGTGGATTAGATGGAAGAACAGCAAAGACAGTCAGAGCTACCTAAAGAAGAGAATGAATTTCAAAGAAGACAAGAAAATCTTTTGGATGGCGCAGTAGGTTTTCATCAAAGCTTTATTAACAAGAAAGTTTTTTTTCCAGACTATTTTGAGGATGTAAATGATAACAAATGGCTACTGTGCAGGTTGCTGATATTAGGCAACTGAACATATCTAGTGTGTATTTCTGTCATCAATTAAATGTAGCTGTATTGTTTTTGGTTCACAATATGCATTACAAGACAACATGTAACTAAACAATCATCAGCATATACGTTAACTTGCTGTCTCTTTGTTTTCATAGGGCCCATCCCCATCCAGGTCATCAACAGCTGCTGAGACAACCAGGAATCTTGATGATTCCAGACCCCTCCCACAATCTGGTGAAGCCCGGTTTTGTGAGCTTTTGTTTTTGCAGTAATAAGCCTGTATTATTCATATTGCCATTTTACTTGTATTTGCAGCATCTTGCCCCACAGACAACATGTCTTCCTCCTCTATTACAAGGTGCAAAATTATTAATGTATTTTATTTTTAATATGTAGTCTGCCACTCTTACCTTCGGCTTGCTCACTGGAACCTTTCTTCTACAGGAGAAAGAGAAGTCTTGAACAAACCGAGAGCCAAGCTCTAAAAAAAGCAAGAGCACTTAGAGAGTACTGTAGCATCGCTCCAGACGGCCCATCAACTTTCAAAGTTCTATCAGATGTCCCAACCTCACAGATGGAGATTTCTGAGAATAATGACAGCGTTGATAAAGAGGACACGAAGTGCAACACTGATGATGATGATGTTATTCTTGATGAGACCAAAAGCACGCCAAGAGCCAAACCTTTAACCTTTAACCTTGCTAAGGTAAAGTTAGAAAGAAGTACAAATAATGATGTGCAGGACAGTGATCCTGTTTCCATGGAAACACCTGCCACTGAGGCTTCCACATGTGAAATGACAGGCCCATCGATTTCAAATGATCAAGTCAGCATGATAACCCAGACAGAATGTGGTATGGTTGTAAAGGTGGAAGAGGACAAACAGAGAAAAGAAGAAGTGGTGATTAATAAAGAAGAGACAGAGAATGATGCTACAACGATGGAACAGAGCAGCAGTGAGGTTGAATACAAGAAGGATAAAGATACCAAAATGAACAGGTCGATCAAAGACTCCATGGAGACTGACAGATGTAGTGCAGATATAGAGAGTAAACCAAGTCTTTCAGAAGGAAGTGATAGGGAAAAAGATGGTCCAAGTCCAATTCCTGAACAAACATCTATGAGATCTTTACTGAACATACACCATGTCCCAACCCTGGAAGCCCAGGAACAGCAGGACAGTCTTCTGGAACTCATGGATGCCACAGCCCAGGAAAGAGATGAGTTCAAGGGGCAAGCTCAGTCTCTCGCCTTGGAGCTGGAGAAGAAAGAATTGACTGTTAACTTACTCTTAAAGGAACTCACGTTTAAAAAAAAGTTCAGTCATCAAAGCATGCAGACCGATCCGGTAGATGAGAAAGACTACAAGACTCTGTACTTACAGGCGACACAACACATTGAACAGCTCACACAAACCATAAATGAGCTGAAGAAGAAGAAGCAAGAGGAGAATCCCCAGATTCTTGTAAGTAATAAGATGGCAGTAAGGGCAGCTGAAAATGATCAGGACAGCTACGGATAAATTTTAAGGCAAACTTATTGATCAGGCTGGTTAACCAAGGATTTCTGGTTAAACTAGCGAAAATAAATGATAAAAATCCATTAGTTACATTTTGACCAAGTCTTATAACGTTTCTTTTTTATATTTTGTCAATCACATACATGTATACAAAGTTGGACAGCTTAAACCAAGAGAAAGCTCATTGCGAGCAGATGCAGAAAGACTTGGACGAACTGAGAAAAAAACTGGAAGAGTGCAGGAACGAAACAGCTAGTTCTGCAAACCATGTGAATCCGATCAAAGAGGATGGAGAGACCAATGAAAGACCAGTGGGGGAAGAGAAAAAGCAAAGTTAGTTTACTTTTTTCAGCATCAGTCAGCATCGATCAGAGAATTATGTGATACATTTTTATATATTCTCTGTTGTCTTCAGGTTAAGGGAGCTGAGGAGCAGTGTTGCTCATCTTTTGGTCACATTTGTTCCTGCGTTGGACCCTGAACAAGTCAACTATGACTGTGAGGTTATAGATGAGATTCTGGACCAGGTTATACAGGACATTTCTCCATCTGAATCCACTTCAAGTTAAAGCTACTTTGTCATCAAAGTGTTCATTACAAGTTTATGTTAGGAAAAATGAGACCAAATATTTTATTGCATTCTGAAAATATTTCTTAAGGAAAAAGTATAATTATGTGAGAGAATTTAGTCTCTGGGGTCTTATAAAACAAAGTTTAAAAGGTTGTATCAAACTTAAAAATTAAGTTCCATATTACTTCCAGTTTGTTCTGTATGTTCCGTTCTGTTTGTGTATTTTGTATAGTTTTTTGAGTAAGTGACCAGGTGCTATATAAAAAGCTCCACTCTCAGAAATAGATGAATATGACACGTTTAACACATGATTCATTGTGTGACAGCTATGGGTTTGGAAATTGTTGGTTTCTTAAGGTGCTGAAGAAAATATGACATTATGACAGGCCAGAGGGGAAAAACACCTTATTTTCTTAAAATGTAAAAAAAATTATTCATTTGAATAAAACAAGAATTTTAACCATTTAGTTACTGTAACGGTGAAAGATTTTAATAGCTTATGTTTCTTAAAAACAACTTGAGTGTGTGTTTTGTTTATGCCTTTTGTGAGTTTACATTGATTTAATAGATGATCATTTTCTAGCATTGCAATGCAGAGCGTATCCTGTTTGAACTATGGATACGTCAGATGTTTTATTGGCTACTATTAGTGCACAGAAAATTAAACAAACACCTTGTGCAAAGTTCAATAAAGAATTTATGAAGTGCATTGTTAAAAAGTACAGAAACGTGAATGTCTATTGAGTGACACACATGGAGGAAATATATTAAACAGTCTCTAAAACTGAGGACATTTCCTTGAACTGTCTGGAGAAGTTCTGAAAAAAAAGGGAATTATAAATTGCAGTAGCACACATATCAGGAACTCACAATAAATTTGCAACTGAACAGACCTGGAACTGCTGAACCGTCATCTCAAAGGATTTATATGACATCTCCCCGGACGTATCCATATATTTCAGCAGAACAGAGATAAAGGGGGAGTTAAGGGATCGGCAGCTATCTGAGCTTACCGCCATTCCAAGTTTCCACTGCATATCTACAAGCTAATAGAGAACATTTTTGTTATCAACAATGTTACTTCCTCAGATAAACAGAATGGCTTCCATCATCAATTGCATCATCTTAATTGCAGATTTTGGAAACGACACAAGAGGAAGCTAACACAGGCTTCGACCAAATATTGATACTTTCTCAAAAATCCAGAACGCTGTGTTATTGAGTTATACATCTGCACCAAAAACAAGAATCATGTGACATACCTGTCCAATACTAGCCATGCTCAGCATCTCCTGATGTGCATGTAGAAGAGCTCCATGCTCAGTCCAGAGCCGCTGTACTAGCTGAAGCATTGGTTTGGACCATTTCCTGCTGCTCTCAGTCAGTTTACTGATCAAGACATCTGCACTGAGATTGCTCTTAGCAGCTAACCTGTTCATATAAATATATAAACAGCCACAACATTTTTTATAACAATAAAAAAATGTATGTTTTAGTCTTTAAACTAAGAAATTAAATTATAAATAATTTGTTGTCTCAACAAACACAGATTGAAGATAGTGCTTTATGATTGTGCTGTACCTAAAATGAAATGACATCAGTCTTACTATATCTTGAACAGCTTGTTGATCGAGGTTTATCCCTGATCTCTGAAATTTCTGTGAGGACATAAAAGCAGGTGGGCAACTACATTCATGCTCGAATTACAATAACTTAAATAGAGATTAATGTTTTGTGTGCTTACATCCCAGGTTTCAATGAAATCTACCAATCTTTGTTCCTGAAGATGAACAAGAATTTCCTGAAGCTGGAAAATTAAAAGAATTACATCAGATCTGTTGTCTTAATAAATATTTAAAACCACATTGAATAATGAGATGTTCTAAAAATGCCCAAAAGATAACATTTTAAAGTGTCCGTGAACCGGAAGACGCATTTCCGAGTGAAATGGAATTTCTAATGAGAAAAATAGTGGGCGTGGCTTTCGTCGTTCTCTGCGATTTGATTGGATGTATAAAAGCAGTAGTTGCGTTTTGAAATAGAACGGGCAGCAAACTGACAGTTGAAGGGGAGGAGTTAACTGATGCTCCGCCCGTCTAACTTACGTCATTTGAGATGGATAGTCATTACAGGGCGGAAGTGCATTTTCAGATTTTAAGGGCACACGAATTTTAAAAAGAGAGTGACCCACATTGATAAACTATTTACAACAAACACTGCAATAAAAACATGAAAAATAGGCATGGTCATTTTTTATTTCACTGGGACTTTAATGTCGAGTGTTGTACTTTGTGTACACAGTAATGACAGATCTTACTGTTTCTGCAAATAGATCTAGAGGCAGATTTCCAATGTTGTCAACCACACCATCCACACCTGCAAAAAAACATGCAACCCGAGGTTAATAAGACAATTAATTAATGACTAACATGCAATAACTGACATGTACATTTGCTGTATAAAGAGTTAATAAATCATAGCAAATTAACTTACTAGAGGATAGCTCCATTCCTAACATTTTTTATATTAATTTGTTAGGCTGTATTTTAGGCACAGAGTTTTGGATTGTTATTTAATGCCTCTACAAATGATTTTTGTCCAGTTTTGTTTGTTATTTCCAACCCTTCTGTATAACGCAGTTCCCGATCGGAAGTCAAGAACTGCAGCGTACGTTTTTCAAAATAAAAGTATGGCGGTCAGTAGACCTTTAAATAAATAATTCAAATAAACTAATTAATTAAAAAAGAACGAAAGGCATAGAAATATAAAATAATTACTTAAGATATATCACCCAAAGCATTTCTAATAATAAAACATGATTAATACATTTATGACTTTACTGATAAGAATTTATCATTCATTCTTCTACATTGGCTTTTCACACTGTTTTGAAAAAAAAATTAACTTAATTTTTATTTTTTTACAATTAGACACATTAGGCAAATGTGTCCCTAAACGACAGAGTTAATGCATTATGGTTTAATTTTATTTACAGTAATTTACATGGTCCTTTATTTTGAAAATCACACAAACTGAGTCTGTCAGGTCACGCCCCGGATGTCATAAATCACACCTCCTGAAACTTTCGTATGATCGCGGGTTTGTTAAATCATAACAAGGATGGCGGTTCAGACCGAGAGAGGAATCCCCCTTAGCGCGGTACGTACAGTACCTGACATGAGTAATAATAACACATTGTTAATTTATAGGCACAAATATTTGAATAGACTGCATGTCAAGTTGCATATGACTTTCCTCACTATTAGCATATCGGTGATTAAGAGTTCCACGTTTATTTCAACACATACACGTTATTTGCACGTAAAAATGACTTCCAAATAGTAATTGATACCGAGTTAATAGTAAGTAGCATGAATGTGTCATGAATGTTATCGTGTCTCATGCATGTGTTTAGATTGCGTTACGTATGTGTTGATCCTCCAATCAGAAAGGCTAATGTGTTTTTACTTTCATTTTTGTTTCTCAGAAGAAAGGATATAGCCCAGGCAGGAATACATATAGGCATGCATTATTTAATAAACCCATTATATTACAGTAAAATTCCACTGAACACCTTGTTTTTAGTATTGAACGAATAGTTGCACTTATTCATTATAACAATTAAATCAAGTAATACTATGTATTCGTTTAGTGCATAGGTAAATGTATATTGTAAACATTAAAGGTGTTTTATGTTGTGGAATAGCCTAATGCATTGTAAACCGTGACCTATCATATTTTCCCTTTCATAGCTCAATCCAAAGTTCCTTCACACCAACTCTACCAGCCACACCTGGCCCTTCAGTGCCATTGCTGAGCTGATAGGTGAATCGTCTCTTTTTTCATTGCTTGTTAAATGATTTAAAGTCTCAGACATAAATGAATTGTCTACTATGATTTAATTGCCGTTAAGTCAGTTTAAATCAGCTAAAAGTGCAAGCAAGGTGTAATAAAATATTAATTATGCCTATGTTTCCATGATGCAAAATGCACATGAAGATGCCAGTAGCTGAAAGTAAAGTATAACAGTCTCACATTTGTTCAGTGAGATATAAGTGCTACTGTAGTAGATTTTTTAGTAGCCATTTGCTATACTAAATCTGCAATAGTTAACATATATTCCGGTTGGCTTTTAGACAATGCCTACGACCCAGATGTTAATGCAAGGCAGTTCTGGATTGATAAAACAAGGATTCGAGATCAGGATTGTCTTACTTTTATGGATAATGGAGCAGGAATGGATTATGACAAAATGTACAAAATGCTCAGGTGAGTGAGAATACAAACCAATATGTTGTAGTTCAATTGGTCAAGAAGGCAGTTATTCACATGTATTGGTGTACTTATAGGCTTTTATTCCTCTCCTTGTTAGTTTCGGCTTCAGTGACAAGGAGACAAAAAATGGCCATGTTCCTATCGGCCTCTATGGCAATGGATTTAAGTCCGGCTCCATGCGCTTGGGAAAAGACGCCATTGTGTTTTCAAAGAAGGGAGAGTCTATGTGTGTGGGCATGCTGTCCCAGACGTACCTTCAAGAGATTCAAGCAGAAAACATCATCGTACCAATTGTGACGTTTACACGCTTTCGAGAGTCAAATATCCTTAACTGAGGAAATGCATGAAAAGGGAAACAATATAATATTGCACAATATGAAAAGAAGAAAGTACAATAGCAGTTAGATATATTTTAATATAAGCTCGAGGTACTTCTTAATTCATTCTTGATTTGACATCCTGATCCTTGACCTTTCCTCTCACTCCGCCCTGAGTCACGGCACGCACCAAGTCTCCAAGATATCCTGCGATACTCTCTGTTCAAGACAGAAGAAGAGCTGCTCGCAGAGCTCGATGCCATCAACACACACGATTCCAAAGACTCCACAGGAACACGAATTATCATTTGGAACATCCGCAAGTAAGTATACAGGAAGAGAGAACAGCCTAACTTAAATGTGCTGTGCTAAGCAAGATTGAGAAAGACTGGTTTGCTAATAGAATGAGATTATTAAAGCACATTTATAAACAAGGAATCGTTTTCTGCTACAGAACATCAACCGATAAATCAGAGTTTGACTTTGAGACGGACCGTTACAACATCCAGATTCCAGCTGATGTATATGAGAGTGAAAAAGAGAAATACAAGCAACCCTATCGCGTATTTCAGTCAAGCCCAGAAAGTGACTTCTCCTTGCGGGTGAATACTTTATTTTTGTTCTTACCATGTTAAATTAGATGTTATATTAATATTACAGTAAAGTGTACTGCAATCTCTATGATGATATTCTGATGGTAACTTCACTACAATCTGACAGTTTGGACATAAATAAAATAGCATTGTGTGTCTTTATGCATGTCATTTTTTTCAGGCATACTGTAGTGTCCTCTACTTGAAGCCCAAAATGCAGATTAACATTCGTGGACAGAAAGTAAAAACTCAGCTGATTGCAAAAAGCCTGGCACGCGTTGTCAAAAATAAATACCAACCCAACTTTCTAAATGTATCCATACACTTGCAAAACTCTTATAGCTACTAAACTGACTTTCAAAGCAGAAAAAAATTGAACAACTTTACATAGACATGTCAAGTGACTTATTTTTATGTGATGTTTAAGTTTTATATTACAAAAGTATTGTGAGAGAAATGTAGTTGATGATACAATACTTCTATGAATGAATTCATCTTTATTGTCATTGTATGCACACAGTGGTGCAACAACAAGATTTCTTAGACGCTCAGAACATTTGGCTTGGTTTACGATCCTATATAGTCTACAAACAGATACATAGTGATTTTTCCTTAAGTGTGTTCTTTCCAGAAAAAAATCCCAATCACATTTGGCTACAACACCAAGAGCAAGGAACATTATGGAGTCATGATGTACCATAGAAACAGGCTCATCAAAGCCTATGAGCGTGTGGGATGCCAAAACAGGGTGAATGCTTAATGAAATTCCATGTAAACTAATTACATTTTATGCCTATTCTTGGTGTTGTTTTCTATTTTGAGTTATTACATGCAATCTTGTCTTCACGATAGGCAAATAGCAGGGGAGTGGGGGTTATTGCAGTGATCGAATGCAACTTTCTCAAGCCAACACATAACAAGCAAGACTTTGACAACACAGATGAGTACAGGTGAGGATAATCACTACAGATGGATTGATTTATTGGTTTACAACATTATTTAATCTTTCCGTAAATTCTACTAAGAATGCGATCAAACCCCATATGGAGGTACAGTATATACTGCATGATACGGTTATCACTGACAGATTTAAAGATTTTATTGACAAAAAAAAATTGGGGGGCTGAAAACAAAAAGGACCAAAATCACCTAATAAGGCAGACAAGCAAAAAACAGAGGAAGAGCAAGACTGGCACTTAGAGAGAAAGGATGAGACACACAAGGGCAACAAATAGGCAAGGAACTTACGTAATCGACAAACATGTAAATCATAAAAAAGTTAATGAATTAACCCATTATAAAGTTTTTAACCCATGATCTCATTGGGTTAAAACCTACTTTTGGGACTCATTTGCGATCTGTTTGATGGTGGCACAAGTTTTGTGTTATGCTTCTCAGAGTCCCAGTTAATATAATGCTTCTGTGCACTTATTATCATACACCCGGTGCAACGCGTCATTCTTGTCCTGTAGATGCCTTTCCTCTCTGGAGAAGCCTCCAAAAATTTGCTCTAGCAAAGTCCGCCGTGTAAATAGCGAATCCGCCATGGCGCGAGCGCAACTAGCTCTTAAAGGGAACGAGAGATGAGGCTCTGATTGGTTTACTGCATGTTACGCCCAAAAAAACACCCATTACTCATTAAGAGAATCGGGACAACCCGTTTAGACCATGCGCCCGGGCGCGCCGACAGGTTTCCCATCGATAAACTAGCAAAAGTGGATTCGGACACACCCTGAGTGCGCTTTAGACCATGTGCTTAGATCGTGAAAATAGGGCCCATAATGTGGAAGAACAGATCACAGGTCGTGTGTAAAAATTTTTATATTTAATCCTTAAAGTGTATGTACACACAGTAAAGAGTGTCCTGTAGGGTGTGCGCATATTTATGCTAAGTATGCAAGTATGGAAAGTTGCATATGAACATCTCAGTGCCTATTTTGGTCTGCAATGCAGGCCAAAAATCAGACTAGCTCAAAACAGAAGTATAAGTAGTAGAATAAAGCAAGTCTGAAATACATGTCAAATGTCAAACACATTTTTAAAAATGCATTTGTGGTCTATATAAAGAAAATATATAAAACTATGCACATGTAGAAATCTGTGTTGTTGATTGTTTGTCCCCACAGAAGAACAATACATGCTTTGGGTGTGAAGCTAGAAGAGTATTGGAAAGCAATTCGTCTTGAAAATGGTCTCAACAGTACAGTACCTGTAGAGGATATCCCGTTAGTATCAATTTGATCAACATCCAAAGCAATACAAGTATTGCTTTTAACCGGTTCATTCACTACATTCACATATAACCATTGTTTTCTTCTTAAATGTGAAGGAAGCGTCCAGACCAGAACTGGGTTCAATGTGATTATTGTCAGAAGTGGCGAAAACTCTCAGATGGCATCGACATGGATAAGCTCCCTGACAAATGGTTCTGTCGAATGAACCCAGATACAGAGCGCAGGTTTGTTTCATTCACATTTATACTGTATGTGTATTAACAATCCAGCATCTAACATCTAAAAGTTGTCAAAAAAATTGAAGATACATTTTATTTGAAAAATACATTTAATTTATTCAGGGGATGTGAAAAACCAGAGGAACCTGAAGATTCTGAAGATGAAACATCTACCTGCCTGATAAAATTCAAGCTGCAGTGAGTTAATAATTAATTAATAATTAGTTTTTTTCTAAATGTGAGTGTGTATCTTCAGTTTTACCAAAGTGATTTGTAATAATTCTTCATACAAAACAATTTATTTTCTAAACAGACCACATGATTCATTGACTTTTCAATGAAACGTTTTTATTTAAAACATCACTTTTGCATTTGTTCGATACAGTGAGAAAAACGTTAAGAAACAGCAGGAACAGAAAAAAATTGAGGTAATTTTTTAAAAATGCATCCGGTTATTGGTTAGTTTGCATTGTGTTGTGTATCTACTCGGTTTTGTTGTCTTTGTATGCAATGTAATTGTTTATATCTATGTGGATTAGATGGAAGAAACCAGGAAGCAGGAACAGCAGAGAAATGCAGAGCTGGCACAACAGAACAAAGATCTGAGAAGAAGAGAGGAGGACCTTTTGCGTAAACTCCAGCAAACAGTATGTCTTTAATCAAACCCTAAAAGAATAAAATGATTAGTTCCTGTAGAACCAGGGTACTATGTCTGCTGTCCATTTTTTTTTCCATAGGGTTCTTCCCCATCTAGGTCCCCTACAGCTTCTACTTCTGGGACAGCCAGGAGCCCTGTCACTTTCAGCCCTTTCCCACAATCTGGTAAAACTGTAAGCATTTGTTCTTGCCATATTGAGCCTAAATTTTCACATTAATGTTGTCTTTGTACTTGTGTAGCTTCTACGCCCTCAGACAACATGCCAGTCATTACAGAGGTCACGTGCCTCTCCCATTTTGTAAGGTGTGACTTTCTTTTTTTTCTTTGACTTCTCAATGGAGCACTGTAATGTGATGTGACAATATAAAGCCCACTCACTTGTCTCATTTTTTACAAATATCATGATTTTCTTCCTTCAGGAGAAAGAGAAGTCTAGAGGAGCGAACCGAGAGCCAAGCTCTAAAGAAAGCAAGAGTACTTAAAGAGTACTGTAACAACATAGAAAACAGGCCATCAACATCCAAAGATCTATCAGATGTCCTAACCTCACTGATGGAGATCTCTGATGATAGTGTTGAGACAGAGGATGAGAAGAGCAACGCTGATGATGATGTTGTTATTGATGAAACCAAAAGCACGCCAAAACCCAAGGCGCAGACCTTTAACCTTGCTAACGTGAAGTTAGAAAGAAGTACAAGCAATGATGTGCAGGACAGTGATCCTGTTTCCATGGAAACCCCTGCCACTGAGGCTTCCACAAGTGAAACGACAGGCCCATCAATTTCAAATGATCAAGTCAGCATGACAACCCAGACAGAATGTGGTATGGCTGTAAAGGTGGAAGAGGACAAACAGAGAAAAGAAGTGGAGGTGAAAAGAGAAGAGACAGAGAATGATTTGACAGCGATGGAGCAGAGCAGTACTGAGGTAGAATACAAGAAGGATAAAGATACTGAAATGAACAGGTCGGTCAAAGACTCTGTGGAGACTGAAAGATGTAATAGTGCAGATATAGTGATCACACCAAGTCTCTCGAATGGAAGTGATAGAAGAACAGGTGGCCTGAGTCACATGGCTGAAGAAACATTTTCTGTGAACTCACCTCTGAACATACACCATTTCCCAACCCTGGAAGCCCAGGAACAGCAGGACAGTCTTCTGGAACTCATGGATGCCACAGCCCAGGAAAGAGATGAGTTCAAAACGAAAGCTCAGTCTCTCGCATTGGAACTGGAGAAGAAAGAACTTAAAGTGCTGGAACTCACTGTTAAGAAAGATTTCAGCCATCAAAATGTCCAGACCGATCCAGTAGATGAGAAAGACTATAAGACGCTGTACTCACAGGCGACACAGCGCAATGAACAGCTCACACAAACCATAAATGAGCTGAAGAAGAAGCAAGAGGAGATGTTGCTACTGATGAAAGCTGAGAAAGAAGCACAAGACAGGATGAGAGCTCAGGGTGCAGGTCCCTCAAGAGTAGCAGATGTGGAGGATGAAGTGGCTCTTCAGACGGAGTTTCTTCTGAGTGAGCTAGACCAGCGGAATGCAGAATGTCATGAATTAAAAAGCAAGGTTAGTGTCTAATAGTAATTTGTAGTCTACCGTAGGGGATTCAATGAGGAACAGTATTGTTTAAACACTATTCTTCACCAAATTTGTAAGAATTATCATGAGCTTTGAACCCTAAGAGACTCTTCTGGTGGTCTCCTTTAAACTGTAAGGATGTCACATCCTACAGATGTGACTGACCCAATCAGGAGATGGCACCTTTGGAGGGAAAGTTAATTGTCTTTGTCTTCCACGTGGTGTTTTGCATGTGGAAGCTGATTGAATGTTCACTAAGAAAACTTCTAAGAGTTTAATAAAACTAATATGAAAGAGTTACCAAGACACAACAAACATTAACATTAAGGAAATCACAAATGCGCCTCATAGACACCAAACATGATCTACATATCATCTTGGTTAAATGAGTTACTACAAATCTAATAATTCTAGAAGTTATACACACATTCATTCAAACTACTTTGGATTCATGTTTAAGACAGACATAAAAACAACAACATCAATACATGGAAAGGTTATAAATGAATATATGTACATGTCTATAGAGATGTATTTAGGATTGTATGTCTGTCCCCAAAGTGAGTAAAGAGAGTTCATCTCCCTACATTCCATTCGGTCGTAAAATACTCTTATCTTGATGGTTTGGGGTGGGTTGCTATGGTCACCAGAGATCTGGTCCTGCGCCTAGTGTTAGTTGCAGATTGGGGGCAGACTCCCTGGCGACTAGCTTGCTGGTTGGGTGAGGGGTGTTGTTGTTATATTTAAGAAATATAACTAGTTATTGCACTAATAAGGCACTAATAAGAAACGACAGTAATTCCTGATTACTGTAGCATGAATTTTATTAAGGCTGTGTAGCATGAACTTGGCCTCTTATGGCGAGCCTGGTTAACTGATGATGATTATTGGTGGTTAAAGGGATGCTTCACCCAAAAATGAAAATTCTGTCATCATTTAATCACCCTCAAGTTGTTCCAAACCTCTATAAATTTCTTTGTTCTGATTAACACAGAGAAAAATATTTGGAAAAATGTTAGCAACTGACATTTCTGGTGCATCATTGACCACCATAGTAGGAAAAAATATTGTTTTGTTCTGTTGGACACAAAATGAGATATTTTTAAGAATTCAGGAAAGCAAACAGTTCTAAGGCACCATTTTTACTACCGTTTTAAATGTTTCTACTATAGTAGTCAACGACGTCCCAGAAATCTCAGTTGCTAACATTTTTCAAAATCTTTCTTTGTGATCAGCAGAACAAAGAAATTTATACAGATTTGGAACAACTGGGGGGGGGTAGTAAATCATGACAGAATGTTCATTTTTAGGTGGAGAATACCTTTAAAATAGTTATGAGTAAGTAAAGTATTATTTAATGGAGACCAAATGACCTACTATCTAAGGCTTAAGAACCAGTGGTGGCCAATAGTTGGAAAACTTGACGCTTTTATTGATGCTTTTTATTTTGTCTCACTCTGTTTTTCATTTTATTTTTCAATACCTACACAAAGTTGGACTGTGTGGAACAGGAGAGAGCTCGTTATGAACAGATGCAGAAAGACTTGGACGAAATGAGAAAAAATCTGGAAGAGTGCAGGAATGCAACAGCCAGTTCTGCAAACCATGTGAATCAGAACAAAGAGAAAGAAGAGAACAATGAAAGGCCAGTAGCGGAAGAGATTAGAGTCACCAAAGCAAAGTAAGTTTCCTAATTCCACAAAAAAATATTCAATTTGATAGTTTAATTTTAATACATTTCATTTAAATGCATGATTTCGATATACAGTACTTTTGTTGTATAGCAGAAGAGCTTTTTAGAAGATGTAATAAAATGTATTGGCCTAATTGTCAGTTCATTTGACTGTTTTGGTTTTTGGTTTTGTGTCACTCTGAAGTGTTTTCTTATGTAATAAATGTAATTGTACATAAATCAATGTTTATTTGGGTTTATTTTGCAACTATGATCAGCTTACTGTACATTAACCTCTACATTTAGATATATGTGATTATATATTCTCATGACATGATTATATATTCTGTTCTGTCTTTAGGTTAAGGGGGTTGAGGAGCAGTGTTGCTCGTCTTTTGGTCACATTTGTTCCTGCGTTGGACCCTGACCAAGTCAACTATGACTGTGAGGTTATAGATGAGATTCTGGACCAGGTTATACAGGAGATTTCTCCATCAGGAACCACTTTCACTTAAAGCTACTTTGTTCAGTTAAAGGAAGACTAAATGTTTGTGTTTTATTGTATTCTTAAAAATTGTATATAATTATGACAGCGCATGGGAACATTTCTACTCATACAAATGAAAATGATCAGCTTTTTGATCATTTGTTTTATATTTTCACCTGCAGTTCATGTGCAATGTTTGCATTCTTGCGTTCTTTTTTGGGGGGGTTGGAACTGAGTTGACTAATATCTTTACATAATAATAACAATATTATGTTAAGGTCAGAACGACCTAATATGCTTACAGAAATGTCATGCTATTAACAGTTTTATAAGTAATTTTATGCTGCAAAATGGTAAGGTTAATAGCAGAGCTGTGGTATTTTATTGCTGTCTATTCTGGGACCCAAAGAAATTGTCATGTTTATATCATTGTACATGGTGTACATTATATGTTAAATAAAATGTGTATTTCCTTACAAAAATCCTGTTTACCTGATTTGAGATTTTGTGATGGACGTACACTCACCTAAAGGATTATTAGGAACACCATACTAATACGGTGTTTGACCCCCTTTCGCCTTCAGAACTGCCTTAATTCTACGTGGCATTGATTCAACAAGGTGCTGAAAGCATTCTTTAGAAATGTTGGCCCATATTGATAGGATAGCATCTTGCAGTTGATGGAGATTTGTGGGATGCACATCCAGGGCACGAAGCTCCCGTTCCACCACATCCCAAAGATGTTCTATCGGGTTGAGATCTGGTGACTGTGGGGGCCATTCTAGTACAGTGAACTCGTTGTCATGTTCAAGAAACCAATTTGAAATGATTCGAGCTTTGTGACATGGTGCATTATCCTGCTGGAAGTAGCCATTAGAGGATGGGTACATGGTGGTCATAAAGGGATGGACATGGTCAGAAACAATGCTCAGGTAGGCCGTGGCATTTAAACGATGCCCAATTGGCACTAAGGGGCCTAAAGTGTGCCAAGAAAACATCCCCCACACCATTACACCACCACCACCAGCCTGCACAGTGGTAACAAGGCATGATGGATCCATGTTCTCATTCTGTTTACGCCAAATTCTGACTCTACAATTTGAATGTCTCAACAGAAATCGAGACTCATCAGACCAGGCAACATTTTTCCAGTCTTCAACTGTCCAATTTTGGTGAGCTCGTGCAAATTGTAGCCTCTTTTTCCTATTTGTAGTGGAGATGAGTGGTACCCGGTGGGGTCTTCTGCTGTTGTAGCCCATCTGCCTCAAGGTTGTGCGTGTTGTGGCTTCACAAATGCTTTGCTGCATACCTCGGTTGTAACGAGTGGTTATTTCAGTCAAAGTTGCTCTTCTATCAGCTTGAATCAGTCGGCCCATTCTCCTCTGACCTCTAGCATCAACAAGGCATTTTCGCCCACAGGACTGCCGCATACTGGATGTTTTTCCCTTTTCACACCATTCTTTGTAAACCCTAGAAATGGTTGTGCGTGAAAATCCCAGTAACTGAGCAGATTGTGAAATACTCAGACCGGCCCGTCTGGCACCAACAACCATGCCACGCTCAAAATTGCTTAAATCACCTTTCTTTCCCATTCTGACATTCAGTTTGGAGTTCAGGAGATTGTCTTGACCAGGACCACACCCCTAAATGCATTGAAGCAACTGCCATGTGATTGGTTGATTAGATAATTGCATTAATGAGAAATTGAACAGGTGTTCCTAATAATCCTTTAGGTGAGTGTATATGCCGAAGCGGTTGCCACTTATTACAAAAATACCTTCTAATTCAGGTTTTAAACTATTACGTTAAAATTCAACGAATATATTTAGCTAACAAGATGTATAAGTTTGATGCATGTTTGTTGAATCTAACTAGTTGCTATCAGTATTTAAATGCTTACATGTAATGTAATCGTTTAAAATATCATATTATGATACCCAATGTTGAGTTGTTAGAGTGAAATCTGGCAACCCTCTGTACCGGAAGCGCTCGGTCTGAGACAGCAGCGCGGGAAAAGCGCCTTTTTGGATGAAAGCGGGAGAAGTGACACTCAGATCTATGCGGAGCAATTGTTACAGTTATTGCAACCTAAATTGTCCAGGTAACTTTTTACAAATGTTTCCTGAATTTCCCACATTTCATCGTCGTTTATACTGTTATAACTGTTATTAAATCACTTTTCTTAACGAACCATATTTCTTTGTCAGTCGGTCCAGATGTACGTTCATGTTTGTTTATAGTACGGAAGATAACGTTACTTCGTGTCACTGATATTGCTACGTTACAGCTGTACGATAGTTGGTTATATAAAAAGTTGTGTCCATTGGTTATGAACTTTGACTGTTAAGATATCGTAAGTGTGAAATGTAGTACTGTTTATTGTAAACAACGTAGCGAGTTAGCATTGTTATAATAATGCTGTCCAAAACAGGATAGCAGGTAACGTTATTGCTAAGACTTGTAACGTTACTTTTTAATCTGTGTGGTTTTCTTTAATCAACCATCGTTTATTTTATCTCGCAATTTCTCCCTCTTTGATTTCTCCACACTCTCAGATGTGATGATTTCGTCATAATACGGTATTTTTAAATTATTTGTTGTCCAACAGTTTCAGGATGAAGGTGGTAACTTGTGAGATCGCTTGGCATAATAAGGAGCCAGTATACAGTATGGATTTCCAGCAGAAGGCGGAGGGAAGGACACAGCGCCTGGCTACAGCCGGAGTAGACACCACCGTTCGGGTGAGAGAATATATACCATGATTTAATATACCACAGGTGTGTTTCTCCAACACTAGTTCTGGAGTCTTTACATGACATGACTGCTCTTTTCCAGATGTGGCGTGTGGATAGAGGCCCTGATGGGAAGGCTGTCGTTGATTTTTTGTCTAACTTGGCACGACATACTAAAGCAGTGAATGTGGTGCGTTTTTCACCGGCTGCTGAACTCTTGGCGTCTGGAGGGGATGGTAAGTTTAGTTTTCATTGTCTGGTGGTTATTCTTAAAGGTTCACCTAAGGTTGGTCAGTGCTCTTGGCACGCTGTAATAGAACGGAGATGTAATGGTGTAGTTCAACGGCAGGGATTATTAATGGCAGATTTTTTTATTTCTGTTTCAGATGCAGCTATCTTGCTTTGGAAACTAAATGACAGTAAGGAACCCGAACAAGCCCCGACCTTCCAGGAAGATGAAGATTCTCAACTCAATAAAGAGAGTTGGAGTGTGGTGAAGACTTTAAGGTACGCGTTTAGTTTCCATTGTCCTATATTTCACTTCTGTTTTTTTTTTGTTCTTTGCGAATTTGTCATCTATTTGGGTATTTTCAAGGTCATAATGTCATTTGTGTTTGTTAGGGGACACATTGAGGATGTGTATGATATATCGTGGACCAGCGATGGAAATTATATGGTTTCTGGCTCTGTAGACAATACTGCCATCATGTGGGACATCAGCAAAGGTCTGAAAACTGAAGCAGAACCAAATATTCACATAAACTTGATTTAGTGTCTATGTAATTATCAAAATAAATATGTATTTTTTTCTTTGTAAATGGTAACTGATCTTTTGCAGTTTAATTGCTGAAAACAGTGCTTTTGTGCTTGCAGGTCAAAAGATGTGCATCTTTAATGAACATAAGAGTTATGTGCAGGGAGTGTCATGGGACCCTCTTGGACAGTACATTGGCACCCTGAGCTGTGACAGGTGAGATACACCCAATTTTGAAATAACACCTCCTGGGCAATTTGGATCAAATTGGCGTATTTGCAAACCCAGTTGTTTACATGACTTTGCATATACAGGATATAAAGTCTTTGTGTCTTAGGGTAATGCGTGTGTACAGTGCTCACACCAGGAAGAAAGCTTGCAGCGTGAGTAAAATGACATCAGCTGCTGCTGCAGATGGAGAGGTCAGTGTCATGAGAGCTTCAGACAGTCCTTATTAATTGCATTATTTACAGAAAGTACAATGTCACAAAGGTAATAATTATTATTAAGAGTGAAATTATATTGGCAATACTAATATTTGCCATTGTTGTATTGGTAAACCAAAAGCACGCCAAAAGCTTGCTTGGCCTTAATGGACAGTCTTGGCATTGGTTAATAAACATAAAAAAATGAATTTAAATAACACGTTTGTGAAATATTCATACACAATTTTGTATATAACAATTTTTTTGTTATTCAGTTATATATTGTGTGTGTGTGTGTGTGTGTGTGTGTGTGTGTGTGTGTGTGTGTGTGTGTGTGTGTGTGTGTGTGTGTGCGTGTGCGCTATTGTTTTAGTAGCATTTGACCAAAAGTTCTTCAAAACCTTTGTGCAGGTTAAGAACTACAAAATGTTCCATGATGACAGCATGAGATCATTCTTCAGACGTCTCACCTTCACACCAGATGGGTCATTCCTCCTTGCACCAGGTGCACAACATTTTTTTGTAGATGCAATTGAGATTGAGGTTACGTCTGAAAAGATGTTTAGACATAAATGTTAATTAGAGTTGGACTATAGAATGTATCTTTTTTTTTTTTAAGCTGGGTGTGTTGAAGCTGGGGAGAATGTGACAAACACCACATACGTGTTTTCCAGGAAAAGCTTCAAAAGGTTTGTATTTTGTTAAATTGCTTTTATTTTATTTTTTATATTTATGTTTTTTCAGCATTTTAATCTTGTATAGAATCCATTTAAAACAAATATTTTTTACTTTTTATGTTACAGTAGAAGCATGCATTTTCTGTTTCTTGTACATCACATTTATTTAGATCACAACTGAACAAATGAAAGCTACATTTCAGATGTTTTAAAGAACTCTCCTGAATTAAGACTAGTTTCGATTCCCACCCTTAAGGTTGGCACAATAAATAATCTAGATGTGTGTAGGCATTTTTTTAGTGTTTGAACTTTTATTTGTGTGTCAGGCCCATAGCTCATCTGCCCTGTCCATCTAAAGCAACTCTGGCTGTGCGCTGCTGCCAAGTTTTCTTTGAGCTCAGGACCAAAAGAGATGAAGGTGGGAATTAATGTTTCAGATGTTTTTCTTATTTCACTGATTTGTTTTGAGATGGCAAGACTGATTTTTCTCCTTTCTGGCCTACAGATGGCTCATTGAAGCCTGTGTCAAACACATTCAATTTACCATATCGGCTAGTGTTTGCAGTTGCGTCGGAAGACTCCATCTTCTTTTATGACACGCAACAGATGCTACCATTCGGATACGTGTCTAATATCCACTACCACACACTCAGTGATCTCAGCTGGTAAAACAGAATATAGAATAGAATAAACGGATTATACAGTCTTTACTGACTAGTTGTGGATCATATGACCTATGCTGTTTATTTTGTATGGGTATGTTTGAAATTTATGAAAGTCAAACTGGAGTTTTATGTTGATAAAATATGTTTAGATCATACTCTGCAAGGGTCTCTAATTCGAAATAACATTTAATTGAACTTCTTAAATGGATAGTTCACCCAAAAATGAACATTCTGTCATCATTTACTCGGTTTGTTCTAAACCTTTATAAATGTCTTTGTTCTGCTAAACACAAAGGAAGATATTTGGAAGAATGTCAGTAACCAAACAATTCCCATCCCCCATTGACTCCCATAGTATTTATTTTCCCTACTATGGCAGTAAATAGGGAAGAGATCTGTTTGGTTACTAAAATTCTTCCAGTTATCTTCCTTTGTGTTCAGCAAAATAAATAAATGTATACAGGTTTAGAACAATCCGAGGATGAGTAAATGATGACAGATTTTTGGGTGAACTATCCCTTTAAGTAGTTGACTACCCGTCTAGATGACTAGTGAGAATTGAGTAGTTGTGCAAAAATAATGTGGTCTAAGCATGAACCTCCTTGTCTTATTTTGCAGGTCTCGAGATGGCTCCTTCTTGGCCGTGTCCTCCACAGATGGCTACTGTTCCTTCGTGTCTTTTGAGGAAGGAGAGCTCGGCACCCCATTAAAGGAACCGCCTCAGTTGGAGATGATTACCCCTTCCTCCACCAATGAGAAGAAAGGCAAGAGACTTTCAGCCAATGGCAGGACCGCTTCTCCAGTGCCTCGCCCTACCAACACACCAGCTGCACAGGAAAAGACCAAAGAGGTGTCTGCTGGGCTTGCCGCCTCCAAGACCACCAGCGTACCTGGTCCAGAAGAAAAACGCACACCACAAGCGCAAAAAAACAAACCTCAGCCCAGACGGATTACACTTAGCACCCTGGAGGGGTGGGGCAAGCCCAGCACCCCCAAATCACCAGCAGCTACCTCTAATACAGCCCCCAGCACCCCTAAATCTGCTCCCTCTACACCTGCCTCCAGCAAAGGACCCCTTACACCCCATACAACCCCCAGTTCTCCTCTCGTGCCCCTCAACTGTAAAAGTGGCACTACTCCAAAGGGACCCACGCCCAGGTAGGAGATCCAGCCATGGTATAATCTAATGTCACACATTCTGTCTTGGCCATCTATGACATGCTGAAAAATGCTTTGTATAGTGTCTATTAAAACACATATTTTGTTGCTTCTCTTACAGACGAATTTCACTGACTCCAGTTGTATCCAAGTCCCCCTCTCAGGGATTTGTCACTCCATCTTCTACTGAGAAAGCCAAACATGGTTAGTTAAGCCAATTATTGCTTCCTTTTCTTTTTTCAAAATGTGTTTTATATCCTATAACCATAAGAAGCATGTGAACTATATTTAGTACACTTTTATATTTGCACAAACTGTCTTCTAGGTCATTGATTTGTGTGTGTATATATATATTTTACCATAGAAAGACCATCTCCACCCAACGATCCAGCATGCAAACCTCCAGAATCTAAAAGGTCCAAGACTGATGCTCCAAATGACTCTGGCCAGGGCAGTGAGCAAAGTGTGAGCACAGAACAAAGTGTCAAATCCCAACAACCTTAGACACTCAACATTCATCATTGTGCCTTATTAGCACTTGCATTCTCAGAAATGAAGTATTATATTCATTCATTATACCAGGAACATAATCCTGTGCTGCAGATGTGTACCAATGTACAAATGGAGTCAGACATGGACATGCATGCATTTACTTTTTGCTGTAATATTTTTGTAATTACTCTTATAAATATAAGAGTGTATCTGTTTTTGAGGGAGAAAAAAATTCTCAAAAACAACCTTTTGGTATTTCTTCGGTTATTAAAATTAATTTGTTTGATCTTATGGACATTTTTACTATTGTATTGTCTATTTAGATTTTGTCGTAAAAAGCTGTCAAGAATGTTTAGAAGTTTTTTGAGTACTAAACATTTTTGAAAACTAGTCTGTCTTTGAAGTATTTGTTTCGATCAAATGGATTTGGTCAATTATTTTCTTAGTGAGGTTCTTAAGAAAAGGGGTTAAATCCTTGCACATATATAACAAATGTATAGGATAATGCAATGTAAGTCGCGTCTGCCAAATGCATAAAAATGTTAAATGACTTGGCGTCATTTCAGTGTCCAGTTATTAACTGAGTTTAAAAAAGGTCAGACTGAATTTTATAGCAGAGTAATTTCACAAAGCATATGGTGATGGAAAAAGCACCATCAAAGGTAATATTAAGAACATTTTACCATTTCAAAAGTTGCGGGTCTTTTGTTGTGACTAAAATATTAAAAAATACATGATTCAATATATTTAGCAGCTTCAATGTAGTCACCCTTGCCTAGAATTTGCAGAATCTACTTTTGACATTTTATGAAGCAGCTTCTTGAGCTCCCACTCTTGGATGCAGTTAAAATTGTATTGAGTTTCCATCTATTCTTGGCCCTTTTGTTTTTTTTTCCGTCTTTATTGTTCAATTATTTTAATTAATATTTGGTGGAAAAATTGGCATAATACACTAATGTTAAATTTGTGTATATGCCTTTAGATCAGGGGTTTCCAAACCGGTCGTGGATCACTCAAAGCATTGCACATTTTGTATGTCCTTCTCATCTAACGAATCAGCTTGGTTGTAGAGATTGCAAGACCTGAATTACGTGCCAGATTTAAGAAGCAAAAATGTGTATCTTATTTTGCGTGCACAAACAAAATGTGCAGAACGTGTAGTTTAACTTCGGATATAAAAACAGTTAATTGTTAGCTATACTGTTTTTCACTGAAATCATATTTCCCTTCTTCTTAATTATTGATTCGTGTTGTATGGCTAGATTTTCAACCACAGAAGAGTTAATAGCCAGATGAACCATGCTGTGATTCGTTGAGTAATTCCGCACCCTGTTATCAACACCAGAGTCCACTTAAACAGTATGGCAAGGAAAACTTAGTATTGAATGTTCTGTAATGTGTTCCAGTGACTCGGAGTTATACAGTGAATGCTTTTTCCACATAGGATTTTGGCACATAATACCTTTACAAAATAAATGTGTTGGGTGTTAGGTGTATTCTTGCATGTATATCTCAAATATCTATTTAACTAAAGCTTTTTTGTATATTGCTTTTTACAATACACTTTGTTCCAAACTATGTATTCATACAGTCAAATGCATAGAAAGGGTTATTGCGGATACATCTTCACTGATGATTTACCTTATCACATTTCATCACTGTCAAACATTTTTCTACACCCATTCTTCAATAGTTCATTGTGAAACAATTCAGTTTGTTTTTTCAAATGTTTTTAATTCCTTGTGAACATTTAGTAAAATAGAATGTTCCAGCACTCATTGCAGTTATTAGTAGTTCAATGTGGTGTGTAAGAAAAGCATCAGTAAAACTCCATGGACATGCCTTTGCAATTGTGTTTGGTCTTGTATTTTATTAATCTCTACATCAGTGATACTGAGGAAACCCTGCAGAGCATTTTTCAAATCCATTCTTTAAATTCTGTAAATCCAGCTATAAAGACAAACTGGTAATTTCATATTAAAGCTTTAAAGTTGGTAGGTGAAATATTGATTCTGGATAGTGGTCATGAGTATTAAAATCCTTTTGAAAATTAGTTAAATGCATAATCAGTTACGCTATGGTGGAAAACAGCCTATTTCACATACTTATTTCTGTGTTCGCCCAGATCACCATATACTGTATGTCATTTTCAAATAGCATTTGAAGTCAATAAAGTGTGTGTGCCTTCTTTAATTATCTGAACACTTTAATCAAGCGACAAACATTTCTGAAAACATTACAATTGTGTAAAGACAGGCTCTAAGATTTAAATGACTGTCTTTACAAGACATATATTAGACATAGACTAAACAATCATTTAGTTTGTAAGCAAACAAAACAATCATTATATATACAGTAAGGGAAATAATTATTTGATCCCCTGCTGATTTTGTAAGTTTGCCTGCTTACAAAGAAATGAAGGGTCTATAATTTTTATGGTAGGTTTATTTGAACTGATAGAGACAAAATATTTAAAAAATCAGGGAATTCTTTTATATAAAGGTTATAAATTGATTTGCATTTCAGTCAGTGAAATACATATTTGATCCCCGCGAGCATAACATAACTTTGTACTTGGTGGCAGGCAAGCACAGAGGTAAAACATTTCTGATAGTTGGTCACCAGGTTTGCACATGTGTCTGGATACATTTTAGTCCACTCCTCGTAAATCTTTTTTCTTTTCGTTTCTTGGCAAATTGGAGTTTTAGCCTCCTTCACAGATTTTCTAGGACTATAGGGTCTAGAGACTGGACATTTAATGTGCTTCTCCTTAAGCCACTCTTTGGTTGTCTTGGCAATATGTTTTGGGTCTTTGTCATGTTAAAGGCACATCCACAACCCATCTTCAGTGATCTACTTAAGGGGAGGAGGTTCTCGTCCAAGATTTTACGGTACACTGGCCTGTCCCTCAAACCCCTCAATACGGTGAAGTCATCCTGTACCCGTAGCAGAGAAAAAGCCCTAAAGCAGAATGTTTCCAACACTGTGCTTCTCTGTAGAGATGGTTTTTCTTGGGGTCATAGTCAGCATTTCTCTTCCTCCAAAAACAGGAGTCCATTTTGGTCTCACAGCACTTTCTCCAAACCTTTTCTGAATCATCTTGATGTTCATTGTCAAACTTTAGACGAGCCAGGCGGGCCTTCTTGGGCAGGAGGATGCTTCAGGATTTCAATCTATTGTGGCATAGCGTGTTATGGTTTGATGCTAACTGTGGTCCCGACTGACTTGAAATCATTAACAAGCTTCTTCCGTGTAGTTCTGGGCTGATCTTTAACCTTTCTCATGATCATCTTTACTCCGTTGGGGAAATCTTGCAGGGAGCTCCAGACCAAGGGCAATTGATAGTTATTTAGTATTTCTTCTATTTCCAAATAATCACACCAACAGTTGTCTCCTTCTCACCAAGCTTCTGTCTGTAGCCTATTCAAGGTTTGTGCAGGTCTCCAATCTTGTCCCTTACATTATTTGAAACCTATTTAGTCTGGACCATGGTGGTGGAGCGGTTGAAATGGAAGATACAGATTCTGTTGGCAGGCATCTTTTATATACATAACAAGCTGATTTAGGAGTACTTTCTTAAAGTGACAGGACTAATCTGTGGTCCATGTAGGCACATAACCAATCTGTGGAGCCAGAATTCTTGCTGGTTGGTAGGGGATCAAATACTTATTTCACTGTCTGAAATGCAAATCAATTTATAACCTTTATATAACATTTTTCCCCTGATTTTTTTTTCCGATAATTGTCTACCATAAAAATGATAGACTCTTCATTTCTTTGTAAGCAGGCAAACTTATCAAATAATTATTTCCCTCACTGTATGTATATAATATACAGTTGAGCTCAAATCATTCAACCCCTGGGTAAATATGATCAAGGAAGGCTGTTTGTTTTCAGGTCATTGTCCCATTGAAAGATTCAGCCTTGGCCCCTTTTATGACTTCTGGCAGGGACAGTCTGGTTTTGATTTTTCTATCTGTTGATATTTGCTAGAATCCATGATGCCATCTATCTGAACAACATATCCAGGATCTCTAGCAGGGAATTAGCCCCAAAACATTAAAGATACAGCAGTGTATGTAATTTTACAGTACATATGGGGTACTTTTTATCCCTGTGTGCACCAAACCCATCTTGAGTGTTTGCTGCTAAAAAGCTAGGTTTTTTTCAGACATAGTCATTATAGGTAAATACTCAGAGCTGTTATACAAAAATAAAAGGTTGTATAAGGGGTTGAACAATTATGAGCAATGTGTATTAGAAAAAAACCTTTATTTCATAATGACACCCCCCTGTTTAAAATTCTTAATCTCCAATGAAAGTTGGATTTTTATAATATTTTTCAAGAAAAGATCCAAAGGATTGACGATGCAGATTTATTTTCAAAGCCTTTCTTTATCATATTTATCTAGGCTACATTTGAAATAATTTTGATCACAATTGTGGCCTATATATAATGAAGTTTTAAATGGCAGGAGTGCTGAAAAAAGTTTGTTTCCTTCCAGAATTAACATTTGTCATATTTTTTCTTTATGCATTTAGTTAAAGATACCAAAATGCAATTACTGCATAAATGGTAACACAGAACTACAAGATAATCTGTCAACACACAAAACATTCAGACAAACACGCGAATGCTTGACGTCATATGGAAATATGGGCGGCAGAAATGAAAATCTGTCTAAACGCGACAATAATTTTCGGGTTATTATCAGTTTCATTTAGATAAACTTGACACTAAGGTACAGCTGACGTCAACAACCTATCATCATAGGGGAAAAGTAGGGAAAACAACCCAATGAGTGGCAGCCGAAAGGACCAATGGCAGCGTTCGCAGTCGCCGTTCTTTAAAGAGTTCACCAATAGATGTTACGGATGGGAGGGGGTGAGGCAATTGGGTGTCGAGGCGAAGTTAGGTTGACGAATGGCAACCAACAGAGGGCTACGAGTTAAAAAATTGGATTATTTGATCATCTGACTGGCTTTAACGTTACGCGAACGGACACGGAGCAATTTAAGGGCAAACCGTGGATGATATTGTTGATTTTAGAGGCCGTTACGCATTTGGATGGGTTTCAGGAAGACCCCCTCGTCTCGCGCATAGGTCGCGCGACAGATTAGCTGCGGCGTGCTGAGAGCCGAGTTCAAGATATCACAAGTTGCACGAGCGAGAGGAAGACCCTCGCGAGCGATTGTTAATGGAGATATTTGGATTATTTCAATGGATCTGATATGACGTAGTTGGCGTTTCGGCGTCAGTGACACATGCTTGCCTCAAGTGTTGTTAAATTTGAGAAAAGAGGCCCCTGAAGTACCTGGATAAATAATATTTTAATATTTATGGGTGGCAGCCACTGCATATTTGACAGCGAGGAGAATCAAGCCATTTGTCATACGACCGTTGAATCTCGTGTGGTTGTGCGTAACGTAAATTCAGTTTCACAGGACGGAACCTGGCACTACTGTGGAAAAACTTTGAAATACCCAACATTTTAGCAGTCATTTTATGTGAATTTTTGTAAGTGTTCTGGATTGACTTATGGCTTTTGATAGTGGAAATTGTTCTTCAGTGTTGAACCTCAAATCACATGGATTAGTTGCAGTCCTTGGCGTTTGGTAGGATGCGATGAAAATGTCTGGCGCATGGTAAAGCACCAAAGATGATGGACTTGTAAAATACTTCTGCTGCTACTCCAAATACTTCTTATTAATAACAAAAATCATTCTGATATCTTATTTATTGTTGGTTATCGTTAATTTATTAATATTAATTACGGTTGATACTTAAATATCAAAACTGAGGATTGCTGTGTCTTCATCTACTAGACTTTATAGACTCATTTAGAACATCTTTGATTCATAATCGTCTCAATGTCGGTGGATGATCCCAGTCTGAAAGGTTCTGCTTTTTAAACTTAGAGGAAACAAATAAGTCGCACTGAAAGTGAAACTGTCGTGGGAAAACATTCAGGTAAAATGTCTAGTGAGTGCACCTATAACGCGCCATGTAGTACCGATGACACCTTTCGTACAAGTAAACTCTCAGCGCACGAGCAGCGGGAACGCGCGGGTTTTGCGAACGGTGGCGGCTCACCAGTAAAGTCTTCTGCTTTCTTCGAAGTCATCGACGGCTCTTTTTACCGCAAAAAGTTGGAGAAAGGTTTCATCCAGTACCGAGAGGTGCTGGCTGAAGACAAGCGACTTCAGTCCATAGCCACCTTTCATAAGAAGAGACAGGGAAAGTCGCACCACACCCTGGAGGACACGTACAGACTGGTGGCCGAGCACTATTGGTGGGAAGGTTTGTCATTTTCTGTATTACAATTTATTTTATTAATTTAATTTTATATAATGTTATATAATTTACACAAAGTTGTTGCTGTGAAAGTCATTGCATGTTTAGTAACGTTAGTAATTTAAACAGAAGTTGTTCGTGTTCTGGTTAAAACGTTTATGCTGCTGTATGCATCTTATCGATCTCACAATCTGATGAAAATGTTTGTTGTTTATTATCCGGTCTTGAGTTGTCTTTACACTCAAAATGTGGCACAAAGAAGTCATAGAAATAACAGTAGTTGAAAAAAATCGTTGGGCTCTGCAGAGTCCAAATTTTGTCAAAACGCTGTCTTCTATATCAAAGACACGTAGAAAAGTTGAACGCAGCTGTGGTGTAGCTTGACATTTACACAGGCCCAAAGCTCTAAGTGTCGCCTTTTACAACCTTATTATAATGTTTTAATAAATTATAAATTTAGGCTATAAATTATTAAACATGTTAATAACATTTTTAATTATTTTAAGAAAGGTTTGCACGATTTTGTTTTTGGTAAAGGGACCTCAACTCTAAATCTGTCCATCTTTTATAATGAAACTACGCATTTTAGGTGTTTTATGATGGTTAAGTCAAGTGCTTGCTTTAAGGTTGTTCAGTTTTTAACACCATCATTGGTATAATAAATTGTATAAGTTTAGTAGTGTAGTATTAAACTATAACTTGGGTTATGTCCTCCATAGTTGTTCTCTATTAAAAGGCTATAGGGTTCGGAGATGCAAATTAGCATACTCTATAATCCATAATATCACCTCTAATATACAATCAGTTTCTAAGATATGCCTTTGCATTTTACCTATGAAAATAACACCAACATTCCACTTTGTATTTTGGTGTATGTCATTGAATTGGTGAGAGCTTTGCTGGTAAAGGTCCTGGGCTGTTAACTGATTTAGGCTATTGAAGATTCAGATTGTAGGCTCTGATGGGGTCATCTATGAACTATCACCATTGTGCAGGACACCTAATCTAAGATTAAGATAAGTGAAGCTTTATTGATTAACATTGCAATTATTAGAGGTGCAAAGGACATAAACCATCTTTGCAATCATTTGGCAGCTCAGATGATTGGTTGATTTTCAGATAAAAAGAAACTAACCTGCAGGTTTCTTGACATTTCAACAATTGATCTTCATCCAGTTCATTGTGCTCTAAATACAGCAACAACAATCAACAGTCTCCCTGTTGTCACCTGACTGGGGACTACTTCTGATGTTTGACCCTGTAGCCTTTCAGTTATAATCTTTAACCACTAAACTACACCAATCCCCATTGGAGGGTCCTAAGTGAGAACTTTATTCTTTTAAACGACATACAAATGACAACAAGTGACATGAAGATGCTTTACTCTCCAGGGCTCAATTCTAAGTTTTTCTACTTAAAAAAGCCCAGGCGTGCTACATTAAACTAAATAATGCACAAAAACTGTTTGTTTTCTTTTCTCATTCAGCTGAAATTAGGGATACACCGAATGTTCGGCCACCGAAAATGTTCGGCCGAAAATAGCAAAAAACTCAAGTTCGGTGTTCGGCTGAATATGTGAAATGGCCGAATAAATTTTATCGAACATGACTCGTGATACGATCAAGCAGCAACCAGCGCAGAGACAGAGACACGCGTGCGCTTTATTACTGCCGCAAACATTTTGGCTGTGCGTGTGTGCGTGCGTGTGTGTGTGCGTGTGTTCATGTTTGTATATCCCGGTGGGGAGGCTTGAAATATTTCACTCTATGTGTAATGAATCTATATAATATGTGGGTTTCACTTTCTGAAATGAGCTACACAAATATTGACATTTTTCATGATATTCAAATTTTTTTAGATGTACTTGTATTAAAACGGGTTACAAGTGCACTGCAACAAATAAAGTAAAATAAAGTATCACAGAATCCTATAGCAGAAATATTAACGAAACAATTCTTAAATCAATAAATATTTTCTTCAGAAGCAAAATTAAGCCTTAGAAAAGATTGTAAGCCTTATTTTCTTAATAAATATTCAATGGTACACACTGCTAAGTTTCAGCAGTGAAACCACGTATAATGGTTCCACGTTTGTACGGAATGAGAGTAAATGTGATGATTTACTGTTGTAACCTGATCGTTAACATGGCAACATGTTCGCCATTGATCGCAGTTAACAAGAAACATGAATCCCAAGAGTTTAATCTGTTTGATACGTATCTGCTGTTTTCGGCCAAAGACTGGTTAAGTGAGGCAGTTTGAACTAAAACACAGACAGAGACGCTGTGTTTTGTTTATGTTCAGAGCTTCACAGCGCGCTCTTGCAGTGTTGCCATGTTTACATATTTTTAAGAGCTTCGCATTTGTTGTATAGTCTTTTCTTATGAAGCCGCAGATACATTATATAGTTAATAAAGTGAACAGTTGCGCATAGTGGTTTTTTGCCTTATTAAATGTGTCGATTTGTAGGTTTATTTTGGGCTTGTCATTGTGTGCTGTTCTTTTCAACAATATGATCTGGCAACACAGTCATTTCCCGGCAGGGCTGCGAGGCTTTTCAAAATGCATGAAATAGCAAACACATTTTCATATGACTTTCTTGCACCGCACTTACAGAAGAGAGAGACATATGATGCACGTTTAAATATGTCATTAAAGCAGAAGTTGTTCAGTTCGGTTCCATTCACACTGTGTAAATGTGGTGCAGACAGATTAGTGAACCGTGCATCTACAAAACGAGATTAAACATAATATAAAGCATTATGATCCAATGACGTTTTGACTTTTACTACACAGTTCAAACTTCTTATTAGTCACCAATGCAACAAGGGTACGAGCAGTATTTAAACAAATATTATTTATCTTACCTCTACATTCTTGCACATTAAGATTTTTATAAGATGCTAGTTTGCACAGCGTCCATAATCCTGTTTTGAAGCTGAAATGGTTGCTTAAATATGGCCAGGGGTTTACTTCATTGTCTTCAGCAGTTAGAGTTCGTAGGGTTTCACCTTAGGACAGGTGCACTATACCGAAGTTAACTTCTCCGTCTCCATCGCTCTTCTGGTATCGGCTCAAAAACTCAAACTCTCGCCCATTATTCACTGGAGTAATTTCCGGTCGTGTTTTTTTCCTTGCAATGTTTTCATTATTTTTTTTACTCTGTAACGGATGCGATTTTAAATATAACAAAGTGTAATACACCACACAAATCATACTTAAGTACAAGTAAAATTACAGATTTTAAAAGCTACTTAAAAAAGTACAAGTACACAAAAAACCTACTCCATACAGTAACGCGAGTAAATGTAATTCGTTACTTTCCACCTCTGACAAAATCCCTATCATTTAAAAGTTTGTGAAGGTTGTTGTTTTTTTTCCTTTCAGGAATGTATTTTCAGGTTAGAGACTTTGTCCTCAATTGTGAAGAATGTCATTCCAAGAGGTCAGAGGTAAGAACTTGAGACAGGATTATTACTTAATGTTTGTCCTAGAATGTTTTATGTTTTTCTCACACATCTTTCATTTGTGTTTATATCTAAAGTGTTCAGATGTGGGACTCGTCTCCATGATGGTGGAATCGCATAGTCATGAAATGTTAAGTAAGCTAAATAGTCAACGGGAAGCAGGGCACTTTTGTGACATTACACTGAAAACCGGTGGTGGCCACTACTTCGTTGCTCACAAGGCCGTTCTTGCAGCAGTAAGCGAGTACTTCCAGGAGTTATTTACTGAAATGGACTCCGCCACTGACCCCCAGTCACATGTTGACCTCACAGGTATGGCAACAATAAAATCTAAAGACAAAATTGAGATTTTGTTCAATATCAGATCTAAAAAAAACCTCTAAATCAGATTTATCAGTTTTTTAAGGTTTATTCAGGTCATTAACCAGTTTTTCATTTTTTAATCATAATCATTTTTTATTTGTATTGTAGGTTTCAGTGAGCAAAGCTTGCTTGCTTTACTTGAGTTCTCTTACACTTCTACTCTAAACCTGAATCTGGACAGTTTAACAGAGGTTTGTGCCATGGCCCGTCATCTACGCATGTGGCCTGCCCTTGAGGCCTGCTCTGCTATCAAAAAAGAGACTTATCAGCCATGTTCCAAAATGCACAATACTGCTGGTGATCCAAATTCAATACCTGGACCTTTCAGGAGAGACCTGTCTTCGACTCCACAAAGAAAGGAAGGACTGAAGAGAAGGAGGGAGGATGAACAAGAATGTGTCTCTGGGTCTTCCTGGACAACCCAAGTGCAATACAGAGAGCATATTGTTGGTAAGATGTCAGATGAATCTGGAACAGAAATATTTAACCCTCAGTTGCAATGCCAAGCATCATCCAGTTTTCATGTTGAGGAAAATTGCTTTCCATGTAGCCCAAATCGCAGAATGAAGCTCATGGACTTCAAATCTCAATCCTGCAAGAAAAAGTTGTCCTCTCGCCATATACCTTCAGTCATCTCATCCTCTCCATGCACCTCAACTCGTTCTTCTTCTCCATCACGTCGCCTACTTCGTTCCTCACCTGGCGCTGCCCTTGCTTTGCGCAGACTCCTGCCTAAAATTGACCTCACCACCAAGAGAAAAAGAAAGTCCTCTTCCTACCGAACATACAAGTCCCGATCTGAATTCTCAGTGACTCCGTCCCAATCTCAGGCAAGCCATGTAACCTCTGTAATGGTGAAAGAGGAAGATCTGGAGGAAGATGTATGCAACACAATCCCTCAGGATGAAGTACACAGCCCCCGTGCACAGGAGAAATACAAACTGCTCAGTTTCCTAGGCTTGCAGAGGAAGTCTCTAGTGCCTGGTCCTGAGGAACTGTCTGGTTGGGGGCAGAAGAAACGGCTTAGGAAGTTAAAAGTCAGCAATTATTCCCTCACAGCTAGACGGAAACCTCGTTCACAGGGTGTCACATTGGGACTTAAACCCAGTTTAGGGGCACTTGCAGCAGTTAGTCCATCTTTGTCCCTCTGTGACATGAGCAGAATGGACTTATTGAACAGACCACTGAAAGCAGAACCCCAAGACTCATGGAGCCATGAAAGTTCAAGAAAGAAGAGAGGCGGTCCTGCAGGGCAAGCTGTTCAACCAAGTACAAGGACTACACGTAGCAGGTCATTGCTCCAGACAGATTCCAATGGAACTGATCGACCGCTCAGACGTCACAATAGAAATCAAGACCAAAAAACACAATCGCAGCCTGCAAGAAGAGGTAGGCTTCCAGCCCATGATGCTTATTCCACTTCAAAGAGAATGCTCAGGATAAAACAGGAACCTGCCGACAGTGCTATTCTACAACCTATTCAGCGGCGAAACACTGCCTACCACCACCAAGCAACTGTAAACCCCCCTAAAGCAACAGGTCCAGCACGTAGGGGCCGGCCACCAGCGGATCGGACAGTAAGAGCCACAACAAACTCACAGCAGAGAAAGCAGTACAAACTCGGGCGTCCCGCAGCAGAAAAACCTAAAAGTTCAAAACAAATTGAAAGCAAAACAAAATGCAACTACGCTACAGGAATGGCAGAAGAAAAGCACAGCAGAACTAAAAGAGGAACCCAGGTGAAAGAGAACAGAAAATCTAAAGCACTTGCCAATAGAAAAGAGAACTCTGAAGTTCAATATGGTGTCATGAACTGGGACATTTCCAACACCAACCATCGGCTTCTTCACAGCCATCCCCTTTATAAAACCATAAAGGAGGAGCCAGCAGACCCCCTGCCCCTAACCCAACCATTCCCAACCTCAGATTCCTCCGATCTAGGTAAGCGTCAAAGCAAACCACCTGTCAAACTGCTGGATCAAGGGTTCCTCTTCGGTTTCTGTCGGCCAGCAAGTGGCATCAAACAGGAGGAGGAGAGTGTGGACATCTACCTAACTCGGTCAGTCTCTCATGCAAGCAGTTCCCATCGGGATTTGTCACCCAATCTGGTGAGAAAAAAGAGGATGAGGGCCTGTATTAAGCCTGATCGAACGGGTCTCAATGGGCCTCACTGGGCTGGACTTGGCAACAGGTCGACACCGTTTTCTCAAAGGCTTGCTATTCAAGTGAAAACGGAGAGAGATGAAACAAGTGTGTCCCAAAGATCAAGTGTTGTTAGAGTTAATAGACACCCCAAAGTCAGCAAAAGGAGTTGTAAGGTCAAGAAAGAACCTACAAAGACAAAGGTAGTGTACTTTTTTTGTGTTGCACTTAGTGGAAACTAGTGGAATAAAAAAAAGAAACTGCATTTGAAGTCTTGAATCTTTTTTGTCTTTTTAGAATGTAAACAAGCTGCTTCCTCTGAGCAGTCGCCGTTCCATCTTACTGGAATCCATCCGACGGGCACGTCTCAAACGGCTACAGGACCCTAAAGGTCAGAAGTTAAGTGGAGCACATGCTTGTCTGCAGTGCAGAGCCTCCTACAGGGACTGTGATGCCCTCATCATGCATCGTATCAGGCACATTGAAGGCAAACACTGGCCTTGTCCGGTATGTATTCTAGGATTTTGGTAGAGATTATGAATTTTCGTTATGTTGGACCTTTGGCCTAGCAGTTGCTCTTCATTTAACACATTTTGTTGAGATGCTGATGTTGAGTATGGGAGTTTTGCCCCTGATTGTGACATCTCCTGAACCATTGGTCTCATCATTTCTTATCTTCTGTTTACTCCACAAAAATTGGCTGAAGTAATAAACAAAACCACCACGGTCAACTAACTCACTTGTTTGCCTTTCCCACGGGCTTTCTACTCCTGTATCTTGTTTCTTCATGTTTAATAATTTCCATTTCTCTTGCAGTTGTGCAGCAAGACTTTCTTCAGACAGAGAAATGTAAAGAATCATATAAGGACACATAATCCCAAACTCTACAAATGCCGCCAGTGTATTGCTGCTTACTGAGGTAACGTACAAACATTTATACAGTCTGTAATGCACATCATTACAATATTACATCATTGTCATTGTTTTTACATTTTAGGTTAAAAGCCACAGGGTGAAATGAAGAGGCGCAAACTTTTTTGTTTCTTTAATTGTTAAAGCTGTAAATACCAAGAATCTGTGATGTATGACAATGAGGGTCAGTTTATTAATGTAGATAATATTTTGTTTTAAATTGTCTTTTTCCTCACAAAAATAATTGTTATTTAAGTAACTAAGCTGAAGTTGCTTTGCAATTGATATTGATGTGTTGAACCAGAACTTGAACCCATGGTGTTTTTCTCAGGGGGGGCGGAAGCTTGTTGGTCAAGGTGATATATGTATAATGAGAATTGTGTAGAATGCTTTAAATTTGTAACTACTAATGTAATTACTACAATTATTACTATGTTACGATTATTTTTCCTAAATGACATAATCTTGAGTGCACTTAATGTTAGCTTTGTTTTGAAACCTAAGAAAGATGCGATGTACTGGGATGTACTTGAATGGAGTGGAGTCTGTGAACTGCCCTCAACGTGTGGCTGTCTGGCAATGTTTTAGTAAAAACAGTTACATAAATTAAGACTCACAGAGGAATTTTAAATGAAGGATAGGTAAATGGGTTAGTTATTCTAGGGATTATGAAATGGTTAACCTGCATTGGTGCAATGCTATTGGAGATATGCCATTTTATGAAAACATCTGTTTGACTTCAGCTTTTCAAAATGAAACGGTGACTGTCTTTCAGATAAGGGAATCCCAAAATGTTTAATGTGATTTTCTTTTCTCCTTCTTTGGATAATTCCTTGTCAAATTTTTATGCATACCTTTCTTTAATATAAAATGCAATGAAGTTATATGAAGTTTTAAATGTTGAAGTGTGTTTTGTCTGAAAAGACATGTTTAAAATGTAGAACGACCAAATAGCCATATAAATAAATTTTGCATTTTAAAATTTACTGTGTGTGCTTTTTGGAATTAAGAACAGGTTTTTAAAACATCTCGGGAGGGAAGTCTTTATTGTATCATAATTTATTAGCATATTGTACTAACCTATAAAAGATAAAAAGGCTTCAAGTTCCACTTTGTATTTTAACAGCAATTTAATATTTACGTTAGACATCTGATGCTGTTCAGTTTGGAGGGCTTTAAGAGCTCACACTGATGGATAATATCTGTGTTTTCTGGAGGAAAATATCACAGTTTGAGCTGGTCCTCAGTACTGTTGCAGAGGGCCTGGTACCGCTCATCAGGTAGAGAGTAAACAGCCAGTGCCTCTTTAAACTCATTCAGCGGGCAGTACACGTCACTGCAACCTGGGATTTTTTGATCCTAGAGGTACAAACAAGATCAGCTACAAATGATGTCATAAAAAATCATTAAAAAAAGGTATACATTAATGACATTACCCTAAACATACTGTTAGGTACCATTATAATGTCACAAGCAGGTCTATTTTAATCAACATACTAAAGTCCCCAGCAGCTGCTTACTGCTACATACAGTACAACAGATTTACAGGCATTTGTAAAGGGCCTTTAAATGAATGAGTCCTGTGTGAACCACCTCACCTGGCCAATGTAGGAAACTTTAACATAGTGCTGTTTAGTTTGCCGGTGCTGATGCAACTCCAGTGTGATGTCAGCAGCATAAGGAGGCCATTTCATGTCAAAAACTCCCAAAGCCATGAGACACGGCATCAATGTGGTGTCATGCACAGAGTACAGGAACAATTTTCTGTATCAGTAAAAAAAATGAACACACACAGCAAATTTGAAGATCTTTGTTCAAGTTCTTGATTTGTATTTGATCTCTGACCACTGTGGGGCAGCACCTCACAAGGTTTGTAAAGAGTGTGATAGCAGTCTCAAAAGGTTCTGGAACCCGTAGTAACGTTTAAAAAATGTATGAATGTGTTTGCATTAAAAATAGAACAAGCAATAAGTTGTAATAAAAAGACTGAAAGATTGTTGTTGATAGCAATACTGTTTAAATGAATGACAAAATTTAGTTTAACACTTTTCGGTTGTAAAACTTATGTCTATAATTAATGTAATAAATTACATCTGTGTTTACTCTGCTAGGACATCTGTGTGAACTTAGGAGGAATTAAAACCACCTTGGGTCTGGTCTGGCATCATTTGTTTGCAGAATCAGATGAGAAAACATTTGATGTTATTCATGACAATGAAATTTATAAACTGTATGTGTGACTCAGATGTCCAGTCCAGTTGTGTCCACTTGTGTTGCTCTGGCTTTTTGAGATGGTTTCTTATGTGTGTGCGATCTGTGATTTCAATTGTTCTAGTGTGGAAGGACTATTTAACTCACCTGTCTGGGTTAGAGGTTGTTCCCTGTACTTTGTCTTCAATGTTGGTCAGCAGTATGTTAAAAAAAGGACCCACACACATCTTGACAATCTGCCTGAAGACAAACACATCTTAAAGCCTCCAAGCATGAGCTTTTCTACATTCTTCTGCCTGACATTTCTATAGCAGGATCCCATGTCCCCTCACCTCTTACTGGGCTCATAGATGTGACAGACCATATCTACTGCTCTCTTTTCAACTGTATTTCTCCAATGCTCTAGAGCCGTAGGAACTGGCAGGCCATGAGTCTAGGATTAATAATAAACAAAACAGTACTCAACAAACCCAACAGTGCTATATCTGTACAATGCTTCCTGTCACCAGAGGGCTGCTTTACCTCTCTTGCCACCATGTCATCTCTAATGAGGATGAAGTCGAGGTGTTGATGAGGATCGACCCCCAACGCGCTCTGGATGCTACGCAGGTCTGCGGCGATGTCCGGAAGAGTGGATGACTCTGTCCAGCGAGGACTATGTGTCATGTGCCACAGCCAACCACAGACACAGAGACATGGTGTTAACCCAATCACAAATCAATTTACAAATATTGATAATTTTCATCACCATGGCAATGAGCAAGTTTACCCAGATAGCAGCTTAAGCAGTTTGCATCCATAATAGTTGGGGTAGAGGACCTCGTTCTCTGCCTTATCAGTGAGAATGGGCACAACACCTTACAAGAGAAATATCAACATTTTATTGACTATTCTACCACGCTACACGGAGTAATTGAGTCGCTGTTTTACCTGCTTGTTCCTGTTGGAACAGTCCTGCCACCAAACATTTTGCAGACTCAATAGTCCGTACGATGTTGGTTGAGCGAATGCTATAAAAAATAACACAGCATCCATTTTACTGGTTCACTTTGATGATGCACGATTATTATAATTATATAATTTATTATATAATAATTATGTTTATTATCATTATAATTTAGGGTGATTTAAAAAAAATATGAATAGAGAAATCTTGATCCGGATTGGTTTCACTGATGGTTTAAGACTAGTCTTCAATGCAAGTAGTTCTTGTCCTTGTAAAATTCACCATCATTAAGCTGCAGGTGGTTGCCAGGATATTTCAAGTGTTCAGTGTGGTTGCTAGGATGTTGCTTGTTTATTCAAACTAAGAGTCCAACTATCTGTCAATGACTTTCTGGTTGCTAGATGTTGTTTGGGTTCATCCATCAATGTAAGTCTATAGGACATTTTTGACACTTTTATTATCTGTAAGTCTGAACCTGTACACTTTTCCTCAATATGTCATAGTTTTATGATATGATTCATGCAAAAGTGATGCACAACTCCTCACAGTTGAGTTTATATTTAGAGTTAGGGGTCTATTCAAATCCCTGAGCAAAGTGATTGTGATGCTATCCAAAGTCTCAAAGTTTATTTATGTTGTCCACTCACTAAACTTCTTTGGGACTGAAAGAAGATGTGAGGAACGGCACGTCCTCTATGTATCTCTTTCGCAGCTTCACTCCAAGATCGTACAGCTGTTGCATGCCCAGTGTGGTCAGCTGACCTGGATAAGTTCCACCCTGTAGGAGGAGTCAGAATCAGTGCCATTATTCATCTTAATATGACTGCCTGTCACGATATTCAGATAAACACAGCTAAACATTATAATGTTTACATGATGGTATGACATTCTGCTATTTACTATCAATTTACTGCATTCTAATAATGCACTCAAGTAAAAAGCTACAAATGGAAACTATAAATCTACACACAGTGAATTTAGTTAATGCTACGGAATGCTTTAACCGAAGGTTGCCTGACAAAAGGCAATGAGCAAACTCAAACGTATTTTTTAACACCATTTCACTATGTGTAGTGAATACTATATCAGCAATAAAACCAACTTCCCATAGTTTAAGAATGTGGCACAAATGTATGAACACAGACACGTGCTCACTGTCAAGATTTTGGCTCTGTAGCTTTCCTCCACTGGAGATGGGGGTCTAGGTCCTCCTTGTAGGTCTGTAACCTTATAGTCCATTTCAGTGTGAGCAGGAGCTTCGAGTAGCTCAGGGACCCATTGTGCCTGGAGATGAAGAGATCATGCCGGTCAACATGCTGATGCTGGTCAATTTCCATCAACTTGCAGACAATTACTAACATAACAGTGTCTCTCTGTCTATGAATTAAAGAGCATGCTGGTAGGGTTGGGCCCCAGATGACTCTAAAATGTCTAAACAATAAAGAATTAATGTCAGATTTGTGACACCAGCCCTCTTACCTCGAACACATCCGGTATAGATTTCAGTGGGGTTCTTGCCCCGTGTCTGAATAGAACTTGGATTAATTTAAGCTCGTATGGAGATACTTCGGTCTTATTCTTTTGAGACCAAAACATCGACCCAAGGCCCACTGAACCTAGAAGACCCACACGTGCCCACATGATACACCTGATAAGAGAGAAACATTTTAATCCCATACATGTCAGACTATACCTAACTGTTTCACGATTTTTGTAGTACATATGTAATTAAGTACTTTAAGCATGATATTGTAATTTATTAAGTTTGATTCTAGATTCTAACAGAATATAAGTACAGTATATATACGTACACCTACATAAAGCTCTTTCTGATTCTGATAACTATATTATATACATAGCATCTATTAGAATTCAGGAGTCAAAACTGATTAAAAGATCACTTTAAGATGTAAACGAGTCAGTATATTTCTATTACTCAAGCTCAAGTCCACGACTTAACACAGCAACAACAACTGTCACAGCATCCAGTATTTCCGCCTGTCATTTCAGCAAGTTTTTACACACTCTTGGAAAGATCAACTATTATGGAGTAAGTACGACTCAATTACGTAAAAATAAATGTGCTTTACAGAAAAACATCTCTGTAAATGTCACCAACCTGAAGGTTTCAGCGGCGAAGTCAAATCCACTGGTTTTGAATTGCACTCATTCCGTTCGGGTAGAGTGACATACGCCGGCTGATGGCGAGGTGCATTGTGGGACATGTAGTTGAGTAGACTAGCAGCACAATCTGAGCTTCACAGAGTAAAACTACATTTCCCATCCTATATAGTAGCTGAACTCGTTTGTAGGCTGTACCTTTCGTTTTAAGTGCCATAATATTTCTATGAAGACGAATTCGAAATATTGCGGTAAATATTAATAATATTTATAGGGTCTTGGTGAGCCTGTTTTGTCTTGTATGTTGTGTAGAATGTCTTTTTTACGCACTTCTTGTTGTTACTTATGTATTTAATGTTGGTTCCAAGAAAGAAGCATTATTTGCAGATGCCACGTGGTTTGGTCGGGGGGGAAATTAAGTAAATAAGCATCACATGTAGTATAAGTTTTGGTATATTTTATTTAATACTCCCAGCAGAACAAAGGTAACTGTGACTGTGCAATGGTATGTGATAAATTAAGTGAAATGAAGCTCAGATGTCATCCATTGCAAGGATAAAACTTTCAGACACTGATGTAAGGTTATATATTACAAAACATAACCACCAATAGTAATTAAGGTGACAACACGAGCAGATAAAAATAAAGACAAACTAATATCAATAATGTTGAAAATGACCAGTCTTTTACCTGAAAGATTAAATTGTGCTGAGGAAAATGAAGCGGTAACACAGTACGTTCTGACGACGTCGCCAGTTCGTCTTCAATTGGTCACCGTGACATTACTTTGTGACCACGTTCTGAGGACGTCTTGGCAACGTTCCATTTCTTAGAATTTTTGCGTACGTTCCAGAAACGTCCTAGCCACGTCCTCAAATAACGTCGTGAATTAATCCCATGGAGAACGTTTTCGCGACCTGATGTACTGGTCGTCAGATAACCTGGACACTGGTCATTTGATTAATGAATCTCAGTTCTATTTATTATGTTATTGTATGGAAAATGTATGATCAGAGTAAAATCTGTTACAATGTCAAGACGAATGCTATAAATCCGACTTCTGACAGCTATTAAACAGGAGTTTAATTCGATACCACAATTAAAACTGCGTTTCTATTTATTTAGTAAGCGCACGCGCCTTCTCTGTTCTGCAAAGAGCCGCGCGCTCGCATCATCTAAACTTTAACGGTCATTTCTTTTTACCTCACTGCCTGATATTACTTTAGCGGTTTCATAATATTCATTCTTTACTTTATACCTTACAGATGTGAGAATAAACACAAATTTTAGTGATTTTCGATCGATTTGGCGCGTTTAAATGAACGGACCCTGGTGTTTGTGAGTGTGACTATAGAAGCTTTTGATTGTTGTTTCTAAAAACGGACAACCTGCTTAACTTATGTGGTAAGACAAGAATATAATGTTAAGCTTAAACATAATGTTTATTCATCTCTGTCAATAACTTTCTGCTTTAAATCCTCTATATTGTGTTGAAGTCTTTGATTATTTATGTCATACTACCCATAAGTATAAAAAAAATCTGATTGTGATGTACAGTGCTGTGTTGAGTTTTATAATCGTTATACTCTGCTTTATATTTGAATAGAGAATTACTCCAATTATGCATAAAATTGAATCTTTAAAGCACAGATTAAGTCACAAATTAATTTAATCCTCCATGTGAGGGATGATAATTGTTTAAATTAAATAAATAAAAACGATTTTAACAACGTGACTGTTTGGTCGTTAGGACATGCTCATCACGTTCCAGAAACGTTATTTGATATGTAGCTGCGACGAATATGGTACGTTCCAGGTATGTCTTCAGGAGGTTATTCCAACAACGTCCAATGTTACGTCGCTGGAACGTTATTATGTTACGTCTTGGCAACGAATATGGTCCGGTCCATGTACGTCGTCACAACGTAACTGTGTTAGCTGGGAAGTTTCTTATGAGACCAGATATTGAAATATTTGCCATGACACAATGTCATTTAAAACAGAAATCTATGGAAGTGCTTTGGTGAAAACAAACCTTGCTTTCCACGAATCAGAAGAATGATGTCATAAAATTGCATATTTAAAATATTTAACTTCATGTTTGCTCTTGCCGTCTGTGCTTCTGAGAACAAGATCATTCAGATATTTTACCGTCACACAAAGATGTAGAGTGTTGTGATCTACTCTCTCAAAAGGCACTTTCAGAAGTCATAATCCTTAACATCAAGACAATACCTCTGATGTTATTCACAGTTATCTGAGAGCATCTACACAGTATATATTTTTTCTACTATGTTATTGAATGATGTTCCAGAACTGGAAATTACTAACATTCTTCCAAATATCTTTCTTTGTGTTCAACAGAACAAAGAAATGTATACAGATGTGGAACAACTTGAGGGTGAGTGACAGAATTTTCATTTTTGGTTGAACTATTGAGCAGGACATATCTACAGGCTTTTCTTTTTCTAAAAAGCCAATTGGCTTTAATATCGTCTCTATATTTGCTTGGTGTCATGAGGTTATTAAAATGCCAACTTTATTAGTTAGATAAATTATCCCAAAATATTTTATGCTTGAAACCAACATCATATCAGTAGTTTTCTCATGTTTAATTCATTCATCTACTACTGAATATGTCATATTGAAAACCGTTTATTTAAGATGACTGTCTCACTCTGTAAAAATCTACATTCAATTACTATTACAACAGGTAACAGGTTTCAAGGAAACCAGATTAAATGCTCTGATACAGATTCTCTCCTGCCAACTCTCATTATATCATTCTCTCTTTGTGGCCACTGAAATAGTCCAAACCACGACTAATACCAACAGACAAGCAAACTCAACCATCTTTCTTCTATTGACTTCTCTTCCTTTGAGAACGCTATGCTTTAACCCAGCCTAAACAGCCAGGTCACCAGGTCTGACCCTGCTACTACTAGTGCCACTTGTCTTGCTAAGGCGACGCTTGTCTCTGAAAAAGTCTGGGTGGGATGATGGTGTTGAGGGGGCGCTGGGCAGAGGGCTCCCACCGCTCATCTGCAGGAAGTCTTCGTGAGGCTCCAGGTTGTCATGACTGTGATGGTGCCGTTCTGTGGCCATATTGACAGAGTTCTGCTGGTGGGCTAAGCGGTTATTAAAGGGCTGGCAGCTTTGGTGGATATGATAAGGATGGTGGTGATAAGGATGCGGGGGTGATGTTGGTCCTTGACTTGATGCCAGGCACTGGTTAAAATCTGGAGGTGGGGTACAGGTTTGGCTAGGAGCTGGTACTTTAGCCGTATCAGGCATTTCTATTGAAATAGTTGCTCTTCTAGGTTTGACAGCTTTGTCAGTTTTGTTCCTGACATCATTGGCGTGGTTGTCGGCATACTTTTTAATGCACGGCCTGCATTGTTTCCAGCCGATGTGGTACAGCTCCAGCACACTGAGAAAGAGCGAAACAGCTGCCACCACTAGCATAAACACTATAAAGACGTTTTTCTCAGTCGGCCGGGACATGTAACAATTCACAGGGTTGGGGCATGGTGATGTGTCGCAGTGGTACAGTGCACCAAGAAAGATTCCATACAGCATGTATTGGATCACAACAAAGGTCACTTCCATTACTAAACGTATCAAAATGCTTAGGACATATGTCTGAAGCAACGCTCCCCGGAGGAGGATCTTTGGCGGTGCCTCTTCGGTTTTCTCTTTCTGTTCCAAATACGCCTTTTCTCCTCGTGCCTCTTCATTTCCTGCTGTAGCTTTCGCCTCGAATTCTCTCTGCCTCCGTTTCTCCTCCATGTGGACCGTGTGCATGGCATGGCCCATGTAGATGAGGGATGGAGTTGAGACGAAGACGATCTGTAGCACCCAGTATCGGATATGAGCGATGGGGAAGGCTCGGTCATAACAAACATTGGTGCAACCAGGTTGTCGCGTGTCACACATGAAGTCGGACTGCTCGTCACCCCATGATGACTCCGCAGCCGTGCCCAGGACCAGGATGCGGAAGATGAACAGCACGGTCAACCAGACCTTCCCCACGGTCGTGGAATGCTCCTGAACTTCTTCCAGAAAATTACCCAGGAGACTCCAGTCCCCCATTGCTACACAACAGCACTAGAAAGACAGAGACAGATGCAAAGAGGGAAAGAAAGAGGGAAAATAGAAAGAGAGCAAAAAATATTTTTTACCAAGAAATGAATGTTGTCTTGAAGCTAATTTTAAATGGAGATAATTTGCAGGCAATATATTCAATTTTAATAAAGTATTTTATTGGCATGATTGTGTGCACTTACAAAATATGCTAAAAGCATGCAAGAACATCAAGAAAATCACATGAAGGTTCATAAAAAATGAATAATACAACATAATGAATAAAAATGCAATTCAGTGCAAATTATATACAGTATATTGGTTGACAACATTGAAACCATTTTAATTATAGTTTTACTGAAGGGGGCACTCTTTCACCATTCATATGACTACACATCAAGATGAGCAAAAACAAAATCTCACTGCTAAGGCATCTTAACCTTAAATTCATATAGTAATGCAGAGGCAACAAAAAGTATTTGAACATCTAGAAAATGTATTTAATTGCATTAAAAAACAAAAATACTGTGGACCTATCTAAACTACAATCAAACCCTTGCAAAAAGTTGAGAGTGCTATTAGAATCCTTCTTAAAACAAACAAATAAGTATACTTGCATTTTTTCTTTTTATTTACTTCTTAAAATTACACTTAAGAACACTTGACTTGTACTGATGTGGAACTTAAACCAAGTCTTTGTACACAGTGATAATTGTGATAATTAGAATTGAATTAAAGTAAAGTATAAGGTATATTCTGTTCAAGTATAAAAATTAATACCTAAATAAAGGCACACAGCAGTATACAGTGTAGCCTAATTATAGTGCAAAAATATTATGACAAATAAATGTATAGAAGTTTTCATCTGACTTATACACGCTGGCCTGAAGTTAATTTCCGGTCTGTGTTTTATTAATTTATATTGTTATATAATATGAATATATATATATATATATATATATATATATATAATTTTATTGTATTTTAATTACATTTAATTAAGTTGAAACTACTCAACAGTTATTGATTCTTTGCGGAGGTCATGGAAGTTAAGTTTGGGCCACATAAGTTGTTGCCGCTGAAACCGTCTATAGTTGCAGTTTAAAAACTACTGGTAGCACTTTATTTATATATACTGGAGCTATTTGTTTACATTAGTAAATGCATTAACTAACATGAACTAACTATTATCAATATAATTTTCCAGCATTTATTAACCCTTGTTAATGTTAGTTCATGTCAATACCATAGGTCAATACAACTATTCATGTTAGTTCATGGTGCATTTACTCATGTTAACAGTGACAATGTTTGATTTTAATAATGTTTTAGTAAATGCTGAAATAAACATGAACTAAGATTAATAAATGCTTTAGAAGTATTGTTCACTGTTAGTTCATGTTAGCTAATGCATTAACTAACTGTTAACAAATAGCAACTTGTAAAGTGTTACCAAACTACTAACCTCAGTTTTACTGATAGTACACTTACTGATAGTAGACTAAAAATGTGCTACAGATATTAAACTAGTTAAACAAATGAGAATTTGTAGTTGTAAACTAGTTGTATACTTAAAGTAAAAAGTGGGCCAATTTAGTCCCAAGTATAGTATTAGAATAGTACACTTACAAGTATAGAACTGGGATTTTAGAGATGTAAATAATTGCATGATGTATACTTAAAATATACTTGAACATTACTGAAGTAAACGTAATAAAATGAACTTATAAGTATACTTATTTTCTGTAATGGAACCCAGAACTATGTTTGCCAGCCATTGCAGTTAGTTTATTATGTTAGCCTATTGAATACATTGGCACTACAGTATGTTTACTGTAAAAACACTTGATGTATCTTTCTAGAGAAGATAAAACTTCTATTAGGTGTATTTACAGTAGAGCCGTGAGAGCATAGCACTATGAACTTGAATAAGCACAGGGGTGACTGTTCTAATTTTGGTGACGCCTGCCCCAGTTTTTGGGGCAGGGTTAGTGACAGTGGCCTTGGCAGGGCAGAGCAGGGCCAGGGGATGCCAGGGGCCCTGAGAACTGCCTTTTTGTATGACCCAGTAGAAGCCTAGATCATATTAAACCACAATGCAGAATGTCCACAACATCTCTCTACTACAGTACATCACGTGTACTATGTGGGTGTATTCTTGATCCAGTGTGTGTGATGTAGCGGATAGGGCACTGCATAAACTTCTCAAAATAAAATAGAAGGGGTCACATAAAGTTCCTTTATGTGTAAAAATACTATTATCAATTAAATAACAAGTCTTTGAATTCCGATCAATACTGTAAGTGTCTATGTTATGTTTCCTAAGTGATTATTTTGTTAAAATCCCAAATCGAGTTCAAATACCTAAACATTTTTCCAGTTGAATAATGCAACAGGTGTTTACTGCATGTCCTGCTTTCTCTGACACACAGACATATCTTCTCTCAGGGTCTCCATAAGCCCGTTTTATTTGTTTTAGTTATAGCCCCATGTGAACAGTATTGGAAAACCCTATATAGATTTATTGCTATTTACTGGATATTGTCACTGTAATGTCCATTAAACTTTAAATGTTTTATTAAGTAACTAACTGTGACCACGCTAGAGAGTCATATTTATGTATGTATGTGTACTTTGTGTTTTGACTGTGCCCTTTTGCCATCCTGTACGAGACCATGTTTTACTAGTAATAGGTCTTGCTGATGTCTGTAATGGCCAAATATGGAATCTTACCAGCAGACAATTTGAACTGAGGCCCTCCGTCTTTCTGAACAGAGGTAAAATAGTCAAAATGTGTCATCCATCATTAGTAAAGAGTATTTATTGAAAGTTAAAGTGGTAGAAATCTGAAAATACATTTAAGATTTGAGTATTGATGAAATAAATGATTGGGACCTTTAATTGAATTGGCTTCTAAAGATACTTTCTATCCAATCCTATAAGAAGATGTTTATTAAACCATTTGGTATATTTAATATGTTAATTAGGTCACATTCCTTACTGAGACGGTTGACCATACTATCAGTGATTTCAGGTTTTACCCTTATAGTGAAAGTTGGTGCTATCCATGGCATTTTTTGGATTCATGCATTTATTAGTTTTAAGTTTCTGACATCAGATGTTCTGGAAATGACTGTCACTCAATGGTGTGAACCCAGTGAAGCAGTATGAGTGTATTCATGTCGGTAAAAGTCATTTGGACTGGCATCGATGGGAATGGAATCTTAAACATTTAAAAAACAGAAGGAGGACGGAAATATCCATCTGATTCACTGACTGAGCAATCTCCGTCGCCAGTGCTCTCTCTCTCCTTCTGTCTATCTGCCTTTTCCTTTTCTTCTTCTCTTAGGAAGCAATTTTAAACAATATGATTTCCTCCATTCTTGCCACTTTAAAGGAAACAAGTCTCTGAATGTCTCCAAGGTCAAGGGTGTTTTCTTTCCCAAAAGAGAGAAAGAGAACCACTGGAGAATAGAATTTACCTGCAGCCGGTTAGCGCCCCTAAAAAACCCTAAAAGCCCTTATCATGAGATATTATAGGAGGTCAAAGTCTAACTACAGACTGCAGTATTTCTTAAAGATACTGAAACAATAGGACTGCAGTGCACACACAAATGTTGTCGAGATGAATGACAGACAGGAAGAACTTTCACCTGCTCTCATATGATTTTCTGTTTGTTATAGGAAAGACTTAACATTACATGCTGACCTCAAAGGACATCTAATATGAATGATAGTACACTATTGTTACTGGGTTAAATATAGGCATGTTTTCACCCCAACACGCAAAAGTATTATATTATATTATGCAACCATATTAGCAAATAATTTGTAACTAAACAACTTGAAACTGTGCTTAGATTGGCCAAAGTGTGCCACCAAAGTAAAAAGTAGATTTTATATGTGAAATAATTTCTAATTTGATTCATCTATCATTCTAAAAATATGCTAAAACATTTAACGGAAAAAAAAGAAAATTCAAAATTATAATTGATTCACTTACCCTCTTTTACATTTATTGTTATCATGACAGCTTCCCTTAACGTTCATGGTTTCTTATTTGTAGGAATACAGTCGATGTTCTTTATGACTCTAAGCCACTGTCAAACTTTCAATTACAAAATAAACTTTAGAATAACATAGAACCTCGCACTCTCATCCGCACTATTTTAACAAGCCGGGAACATTGCCACAGCACCTTTGAAACATTCTAGTAGCACTTCACATACTAGGTGCCAGGCAGTGTTGGCAAGCAATGGCATGCTGGTTTTTCTCACACTGATCATGTCGCAGCTGGCACCCTGATACCCACACCATAAGAGGCTCTGCAATGCCCGTGCATGGGCCCTACCCCCTACCTTTTAATAAATATTTATTTAAGCCCTTTCCCCTCAACCTGATGTCAGGGACTACCAGAATTAGCATGACACAGAGTTGTCCGATCTGTGTCCCAACATAACCACGATTGTAACTAGGTAGAATGCAAAGACAAACATAGAGGCATATTTAAGCAATGCCAAATAAGCAAGAGTGTTGTTGTAATTAATATCAACCTGATTTGGCTGTAAGCATCACAGGTATCAGTTATGTTGATATTGTGTACAATAGCATGACTGCAAGTAGGGCTGTCAAACGATTAATCGCATCCAGAATAAAAGTTTTTGTTTACATAATATATGTCTGTGTACTGTGCATATTCATTTTGTATTTATAAACACATACACATACATGCATATATACGAAAGAAAAATATGAAATATAAATATGTATAAATGTTTATATATAATTTTAATTATTGGTAACTGTAAATAAATATATTTAGATTTTTCCTATATATTTCCTATATATATGCATGTATGTGTATGTTTATTAATACACAATTAATATGCACAGTACATATACATACATTATGTAAACACAAACTTTTATTCTGTATGCAAATATGCATTCATATTTTATGAATGTTTTTCATATTTTCATATTTTGTTCATAATGAGGCCATTAAGTATTCAACAGAAGTTGTAATTCAGTTTTTAATTCAAACATGTTTCTAGAGCGATTTTTACATTGGCTTACTGATTGCTGCAAAGTAGCTTTACAGAAAAAGAGACTTAAGTTTCTTGAGAAACAAAGAGGGAGAAATATAAATGAAAAAAAGCTTCCCGATTACTGGACAAAGCAAACTATGGCCACTTCTATAGTTTAAAGGGATAGTTCACCAGTAAAGTTCTGTCATCTAGTTTCCAAACCTATATAAATCTCTTTGTTTGGTTGAACACAGAGAAAGATATTGGACGAATGCTTGAATTATGAAACATTTCTTTGAACCCATTGACATAGTAGGAAAAAATACAAAGTTTGTCAAAAGTGCCCCAGAACTGTTTGCTTTCCTACATCTCTTCAAAATATCTTCTTTTGTGTTCAACAGAACAAAGAAATTGATACAGATTTGGAACAACTTGCGTAAATGGTGACAGAATTTTTATTTTTGGGTGAACTATCCCTTTAAGCCTAAACCTGAGCATGCACATGTTTTGAACTTGAACTTGCATGCCATGCTAACCACATACTAAAAACAAAGGACAGAATAGCTGTTTAAGCCAAACATTCCAGGACTAACACAGTCAAGCCTGACTGTTTTATTCAATGCAAAGGTCATGTATGAGATACTATCTTTGTTAATGTGAAGTGAGTATGAACACTGCACACTCTGCAGAACGCCATAATAAGCACACAGACACCTGCACATATCAACATTCACCAAAGAGTGTAATTCCAATTACAGTAAAACATGAAGACATTGTCTCTGTTAAGATGATGTTGTGTTACCTTACATGGCGGTCCTATTTCTCTCTTCACTGTCACAACAACTGCACTAATCTGTGCGTCAAAGTCTTCTTAAGACAGGACAGGCGCCACTTGACATTACATATAGGGCTTTTGCCTTCTGGAAATATTTTATGAGCTCATCTTATGAGATATGTTAAAACCTCATCATTACAAGATAGCTGTACCAAATTGAGACAAAATACATTTAAATGTAATTATTTATAATCATTTATATTTATTATGCTATATATGTATGTAACATATTTGTTTAAGCATGAGAAACAGATTTCATACATCGACAAAATTACTTTAAACCAGTTGGTTAAAATAGCTAAAATGGCTGAAGAAAATAAAGGCATTTTGTTAATGATATTCAAACAACATATGAAGTGTTGAAACATCCGAATGCTTTTTATATATATCTTGCTCTTTTGCACATCAGTCAAAGCTCAAGTGAACTAACATACACTTTTGTTCTACTTACCGAACAGTCCATCACGTCTTTTTTTTTAAAGTGCCATAAATTCACAGTCCTTTGTAATGACAAAACCGTGCGTAACGTTATTCAGTAAATGTCATGCCATCGGAGAGGCTGCATATTCTCCAGAAACAATGATGTCATGATGAAATGAACATTCATCGTTGGCTCGACCAGTTATGGCATCTTCAAAATGTACACATTTTATTGTATTACTATTTATGTCAAATATAAAATAAAAAATCTCCATAAGTCAAAATGAACTAAATCTGTTTTTTGTCTACATTTTTCCACTAGAACTATAATACAGCATATTATACAACAAATCAGTATATCAGCCTTGAAACAAATAAAAAATTAAAATAGAGAATAAAGTGTTATGTCTTGAATATGACCTGAATATTTTCTCAGAAAAAGAATCTCAATTAAACTGTTGGATATTATATAATGAATATATATATATATATATATATATATATACAGTATTGAATATATTCCTCCTCCTTAAGAAAAGCATAATAACTCTTTCAATCTCTAGCCCTACATCTTTATTTGGGACAATAATAAATATCTGTGATTATTTGTACATATACAGTCATGAAAGCAGAGCTTGCTCTCTGAATTACTTAAAAACAATAGGAGCGTATGAAAATGAATCACCTGTCTGACTGTAGACTTGTGTCTCTGAGTCTTCTGTGGTCCTCTTCAGATGAATAAATAGGCTCTTATTCTGCGGCCCGGGGGTCCTGTAGATGTTTGACAGTGGGGACACACTGAGCAGCGGAGACGTATGGCAGCGTATCTCTATAGATGAGATTCTGTCGAGACATTCATGTATAGCACATGCCCCCTCGTGCCCGTCCCACTGTGGGAATTGAGCAAAGTGTGGGACACTTTGAGAAACACCGGCCCATCTCAGGGAGTGTTCCAATCCTCCCTTCCACACTTCCTCCCCCCTTCCTCCTTCACTCCCTCTCTCTTTTTGCCCCTCCAACCCAGTACACACACATACCCGCCACATGCACTTGGTAGCACTTTATTTCGGTGGGAAGAATACCACAGTGCAAAGAGAGGAAGTTAGATTGTAATACAACACAATGAGTGTTCTTCCCAGGCTGTGCATTGGTGCTTTGTGATGCGTTGCGCTCGTGTCACAGTAAGTGTTTTAGCCATTTTTTACCTCCTACCCTGATCAATAAACTTATTCATGCACTTTCACATGTACACAAACAGACTCAATATGGTGGGCAGATTAGATCATAATATGAGATTTGATTTTGTTATTCATGTTTTGTTTCAACATTTTACTTTTTTCAGACTGACTGTCTAACTATATCCATGGTTTAGAATATCATAAAATTATGCAAATTACAAAAATGACCATATTAGTATTTATAAGAACAAATAAACTAAAATTACCTGGTCGCATGGTCCCTTTCATCCTTTTTTAAGTTTTCTATTATTTTATCCAATCCACAGCTCTTGTTTTACTGTATCTCTGTGAGGATGCAACTGAAATGTATCCACCATTACGGAGACAAACTGAACCACAAGCAACTCCTCTCTCTCTTACTACAGTCGTTATTTTTATGCCGTTCATTCGCTGAGAGCTGGAAGATGCATGTCAGCTTTATATAATGAAAATCTTTTAGATTTCATTGCTCATGGGTCCGTGTGTGTTTGGGTGTGTGAATGTGACTCTGTGTGTATGTGTGTGGGGGTAATCCTTTAGACATGATTCCTCCTTGCTGCAGGGTTCGTGTGTGTTTGTATATAACAAGTCTTATTTAGAATGGGTTCCTCTTGCTGGGTGTTTATTCCCAAAGAAAGTCATTTACTGTTAATTTGGTGTAAGGGAGAGGTTATTATTGCTGTCTACAGTCTTTGAAAGTAAATAACAAGTTATTTTTACTTCCACACACACTAATAAATGCATGATTTGTTTTCCATCACTCTCTATTCTATTATTCAAGCAGAGATGTACAGACCCTTTTACTGTAAAAGCTCTACCCCAACACCCAACAGAAACAGCGATCAATGCTTTCCAAACTGCCTGTGACGAGAGATGATCGACAGACGTTGTTCCAAAAGAAAAGAGGAAGTAGATGTTCTGTTTTTCTTCAGTGGAGCTGAAATAAAAGTTTCATTATTTCATTTGTCAGGGACAAATACTTGGACAAATGCAGGAAAGGGCTTATGTGTGCTGTGACAAGTCACCCTCAACGACAGCTACCCTAGATATGATGACATGCGTATAAAGCATGTGGATGTGGCTATAGGGTTATGTATGTATGCTTTAGTTCATTTGAATAGCTGTTGCACTGATTTCATTATGGGGTCAGAGATCACTCAGCAGCTGTGGCAGGCCCTGCAGTTTAATGTGTCCTAATAATTGAGCTTCATTTATGGGCTAATACAGGATGTAGGGTTTTACCTGATAAAAAAAACAGCGGGGTGTGGTAGATTGTTGAAAAGGGATCAAACCATTCTGGTTCATTTTTGTTTGAATTCAATGAGTGTTAACTGTAAAATGCAGGAAGGCTGTGAAATTTGCCTGTGAAATTACACTGTGTAAATAATAAAAAAGACCACAAAAAGTGGATGTATTTCACAGAAGCATTTAAAGTAAAACTGACACATAGAAAATGTACTTATTTTCACTGAAGGGAATGTATTTCAACTTTTTTTTTTTAAGGGTGAATTACATAATTCATGCAAACATCATTCAATATAATCATAAAGTTTCGTAAAAATGCTGATTATTTACAATACAATTTTAAGGATGCGTGCATGAAATATTATTAAAAACAGATTTTTTCAAATATTATTTAAGATGCATTTTCTGAAATTGTCTTAATTCTTGAGAATTGTTTTAGCGACTTCACGACGCCATAATAGAACCATTTATGGCTAAATGGTTCCAAAAGAACCCTTTAACATCTAATAATCTTTGTTTCACACAATCTTTATAGTGGAAAAACGTTTTTTAGACTATAAAAAGTAAGAAAGAAGTATTTTTTATAAATCATTTAAGTAAATAGTGCTCTGGGAAACCAAAAATGGTTCTTCTATGGCATTGCTGTGCAGAACATTGTGTATAGCACCTTAAATTTAAGAATGCACTTTATATGGATTATACAATAGATTATACATGGGCAAAAAAGTGGGTAATACAGGGAGAAAGTATTTTTCATTGTGTAACAGTCACTCATACATTCTATACAGTATATTACTCTTGGCAAACATAATCTTTTCATTTGACCTTATCCTCTATTATTTCTTACACCTCTCACATTTTCTTTAAAGAAAACTAATTATCTCTATGCTCTCTCCTCTCTCTCATGGTCTCATATATTTCGTGTTTTGATTGACAGTTTTTCAGTCTTTTCCCACAGTCTGACTCTGTCATTGTCACCATTCACAACTTTCTCCGGTTTATTCTGTTTCTCACTCTCCCTCCTCTCGCTTTTTCTTAATCTTCTGCTTCATCCATTGTTTTAGCATCATCTGAGCATTAGCTCCCCAGAGTGACTGGTGCTGTGCTTACAGGAAGTCCAGTGTACACTTCCTGTCAGGTTAAAGAGAACAATCAATCATTTCCTTCTTTGACCTTTACAAATATGTTTTTCCAGTTTATGTGCTTGTTTGTTTATAGTAGGTTTTAAATAATATACGAGGTGAGAGAACATTTACACATGTGAACAAGAGGTCTTAAATGTTTACAGTTGGCTCTTATTGTTTTGTCTGACCATTCCGTAGCATTTCTCGCAGTCACAAGACAGATAAATGTTTTTCTGTTAACTCTAACTGATAACTAGGTGATGCTATGTTAATTATTACAAACCAGCTAAGTAATATTCAAAAACCATTTCATAGTACAAGTGGTAGAATTAGCTTTTTTTTACAAATTCTTGGAGTTTGTAGCTCATTAAAATCATCATCAAAATGGATGGTTTGATAGATTTGGGGTATTTATTCGTTAATTTGGTACAATTATTAGGTTAAATTTGAAATGTACTCTAAAAAGTGGCTGTAAACTGTCACGGTCCGAGAAGGGAAGAACCCAAGAGCAGGCAGCAGTGGTGGGACAACAAAGACTTTAATAATAACACAAAACAAAAGCCCACGATGGGGTAACAAGGACAGGACTAAATGACAAAAACAGGAACCAAAACACTACCCAAGTGGGGCAAAAAACAAGAGAACAAGATACTAAATTAAACTTAACACGACTGGGACTAGACTAAAGAAACACAGCAACAAGACAGGGTATAATTCCAACAAGGCTGGGAGTAATCCACAGGTTATCACACGAGGCAAGACAAACAAAGCATATGAGTAAAACGAATGAGCAAACAGCAAACACAAGGGCATTAAATAGGGACACTAACAAAGGATAATTAACAAGGGACAGGTGTCGGGAATGAAACACTGATGGAAAGCTAAACGAGGAAACGAGAGGGGCGGGGCCAAAGACAAGACCAGAGAGAGCGCATGTTATGTCAGAACCAACAATAACATGTCTCTCTCCACACAAAACATGAGGCTCTGTCATGATCCTGCCACTAGACCAAGAAAGACATGACATGATGAGGCAGAATCATGACAGTAAACTGTGTTTAAAGATATGCTGACATTAAAATCTTTATTAAAGTGTTTAAATCGTTGTTTTGTTTGTTTACCATTAAGCTATTTACATGTATTTTCCTATATTTCAATATAAGAATTTCATATTTTATTTATTTAATGTTTAGATATAGCTTGTAACACTTTTAGGGGTGGTTTCCCAGACAGAGATTAGTTTAAATCAGGACTAGGCCTTAGTTTAATCAGGACATTTAAGTAGTTTTAGCATACATGCCTTACTGAAAAATTACTTGTGTGCATTTTGAGACAACACAAAAGCAACTATGTATTTTAAGATATGGCAGTGCAAGTTGTTTTCGGTTCGGACAGCTCTAGCATTTATTTTAGTCTAGCACTAGTCTAATCCCTGTCCGGGAAACCGCCCCTTAGAGAATAACTTTTAGATTTCTTCCCTTCATAATTGTAATCTGTTCTACATCTGTTTTAATCTGTTCAAGCTGTGAAACAGTAATGATTCAGCAATGACTCAAACAATACACTAGCACACTGGATTTAAAATACAGCTCCCACCCATATCGGCATCTTACTTTTGAACCCTTTGTGCCACTGAACTTCCATAGGAAATCACTATGCGTTCAATAGACGTTTCAAATTTCAATTTGAGGAAACGGAAGCTTGTATCTGCCGGGTACGTTTGCCTGCTGTCGCTCATGTCCCCTGTCTCACTTTCTTGTAGTTCCCAGCACAACTTTCTCACCTCTTTCATATATAGTGTTTCTCATCTACAAAGTAGTTTTGTTTCAGACACAAGTGGCGACCCAACACATAAAAGATTACAATCAATCTTATTAAAATCAATGCGCCAAACATAATGCAAAATTAAAAACATGTCATGAATTAAAGTGATAATTCACCCAAGAATGAAAACTAAAATGTTGTAGTCCCTAAAGAACTTATGATAAGTCTTGTATATTCTTATAATTTTGAACAATTTTATTATTTTGTGCTTTTTAATTGAATACTTCTTGCCAGCCAAATAAAGAGCTATGTTGTCACATCTTCCATATTCAAGAAGGTCAGTAAAGTGTAGGTTAGACAGACTTCTGTATCCGCAGTGGTGAGGGTGTGTCAGTTCTGACCTGGAGAAATAATGGAGAAGGCCACGTCTTTTACCACCGTCCAAAATCAACATTTATTCCTCTCCCAAACACAATCGCAGCTGGGCAGCGCCAGCCCTCACACCCATCGAGGTGTTCTTTACGACCACCGCCTGTCGGCTGGCACAATGACCCCAAGGCCCAGTTACCTGCTATACACCCATAAACATTCAGAGCTTCCTAATCTCAACATGCATAATCATTCAAACACATACTGATTCAGAATTAATGTTGGCGTAGGCTGATGTCCGCTTGGGGTGAGTAAAAAAATAAAGCATATACACAGCCCAGGTTGGTGTTTTTGGTGAGAACAGTGTCTGTGTGGATGGGTGGGAAGTGAAGAAAATGCTATTGTATATTCTGGTAAAATAATTAAACAATCTTTGGAAAGCACTAAAAAAACGGTTCCCACAGGATGTGAGATTCATTTTGGCAATAATGGGGAGAAATTAAGAAACACAGCGGAGGTGTGAACAGGGTTGAGGGGTTCATAGGAAGGAAGGGTTCTTGTGTTTCATAAACTCTTGAGTTTACAAAATACATCGCAGGCAGACTTATTTCCTTAATGTCCAGACACAGGACAAATAAGACTTGTTGTGTCTGAAGCCTTGTACACTTGTGTGGGTGCTTTCTTTCATCTGTCCATGTCTTTAACATTGACTTTATTTGAATCACCACTTCTTAGTTTCATCATTCTTTTAGTGACGAAGACCCAGTGAAGGCTATTCACTTTGCTGTAGGGGATTAATCATGTTAGGCCCTGTCCACACGAACACTGGTATTTTCAAAACTGCAGCTTTTTCTATGCGATTTGGTCGTTCGTCTACACGCAAACACAGTACCCGGTCACTGAAACCGAACTTTTTTGAAAACTCCGGCCAGGGTGAAGATTTTTGGAAACTCCGGTTTCAGTGTTGGAATGCATGCCACTATCTCCTTTGTTTGACGTCAGATTTCAGGCTTCTGATTGGCCAGCATGGCTATATGGTTAGGTTTATATCGCCACCTGTTGGTTTGGCATGCTTTTGACAGCGCTTTATAACGTGTTTTTGCGTTTTCGTGTGGACGCGTTTTTTTTTTAAACGAAGAAGGAAAAACTCTGTTTATAAAAATACCCATGTACGTGTGGACTAGGCCTTAGACATAGTGAAAAAAATACTTGGACGTGAATTAAAAAAGCTGTTTGTCTGTGTAATGATGTGTTGCTAGAGAATGTTTTGGAAATGTAGATTTCAAACTTCATTTACTTAATTTTAAGCATACTTTTCCTCAGGGCCAGACAGCGTAAGCATTGACATTCACTGTAATATACAAACTAGTCTACACTGCTTTTGAATGGATACTTAACCTAAGTTTTCTTTTACAGAGTTTTTGGTTTTGCATGTTTACTCAAGCAGTTTCAAACTCTTTCTGTGGTACACCAAAAAAATGTTATAGACAAAATGTTAGGAGCTGACCAATGTTATTATAGTTTACTAAGTCTAAAACTAAAATAATAAAACATAAATAGCAAAGTAAAGAATAAATAATCATAAAGCAAATTAAATACATAATAATGACAAAGCACATTCCGAAATTGCTAAATATTAAACTAAAATTAGCATGAAAACTAAAAATAAACTATAATAACTCAGTAACATTAGTCACATTTCATTATATGGAATAAATTAATTTAGCCACATTCTGTAATTTCTTAATGTGTTTTACAGATGAAAGAAAGTCATTCAGCTTTGAAACAACAGAAGAATATTTAAAGTAATGAAGGAATTTTCATCCTGTATAAACAGTTTTTTTTTACTTTTGGACCAACTTGCACTATTCTAAATAAATATTAAAACATTGTCCGATGTGGCGTAACAAAATTCTCCACAATGAAGTAAGAAAATCACAATGGCAAAATTTTGAGTGGTACAGGACTCTTATGAGACTGCTCTTCATTCAAAAATGAAAATTCTGTCTTCATTTACTCACCCTCAAGTTGTTCCAAATCTGTATACATTTCATTGTTTTGATTAACACAGAGAAAGAAATTTGGAAGAATGCTTGTAACAGTTCTTGGCCACCATTAAGTACCATAGCTTAAGGCTATAAATGTCTTTGTTCTGTTGAACGCAAAAGAAGATATTTTGAAGAATGTAGGAAAGCAAACCGTTCTGGGGCACTTTTGACTACCATTGTAATTTTCCCACTATGGTAGTCAATGACGGCCAAGAACTGTTTGGTTACAGACATTCTTCCAAATATCTTTCTCTGTGTTCATCAGAACTAAGAAATGTATACAGATTTGGAATGACGACAGCATTTTCATTTTTGGATGGACTGTCCCTTTATTAAGGTTGGGCCTATACTTTTGAAGTTTCTGTGCTTAAATGCCCCATCTCATGTTTGATAGAGTTCATTTTGCTAATTTAAATTTAGCAGATTTAAGATAATCTAGTCTTTTTAAAATGAGCAGGAAATGTATTGTGTACAGATTAGCGTTTGAAAGTTGTGTTATAGCTTCATGAGTGTCTGCTGCATTGGCACAATGTGAGCTCACGGCTGACTTCACATGCTCCATAGACTCAGTGCTCTAGAATGACATCATGTCTTTCTGTATCATCCTACCACTATTCAACGGCAGCCCCATGCATCTTATCCGGCTGGTGTCCACTGTATCAACACACAAACTCCTGCAGAGCACGATCTACAGAATCCAACTAACATAAACTGTAGAATTTCTGAATCATTTAAAAGAGGTATCGAAACCCCTTTTTAATGGTTAAAAATGTGTATTTGATCTGTGATTGCCAATGTATTTTTATCATATGGCCTCAAAGCTAACAAGGGACTGTAGCTAAAAATCTCAAACTGACTGCAAAACATGATGTCATTGGATGTTAACAACACAGGCTATTATGATTTCATGAAATGCATTTCTAGACTGCGTTCAATGGGATGTTAATTTAGATTTTTATATAGCCCAAATATATGAAAAGACAACATGAAGTTGTTCAGTCTTTCATTAAGCCGCTCACAATTAATTGTGCCGTTCCCTCTATCTTGATGTTTGCTTCAATGTACACAGCAGCCAGTCAAATGTGTATGAGAGAGATATTGTGCAGAATAGGGAAATGAATTGTGTAACTTGGAATAAACGCTCTGTCTGTGTTGCATAAAACATTGGCCATTGACTGTCAGTCATGTTTTTTCCTTCCCAAAGAAAAGCGTTGCACAAACTGTTTCCCCGACAACAATAATTCAACAGTTTAGATAAGTGCTAAACAATCCTGAACTTTAAATAAACAGCTCCCAAGACTGATAGGGCTTTGCCAACTGTTGCATGTGCTCCGTTTCCGAGCATAAACTTCAAGACTATTGCATAGAAACATCGAAGGCATATAAAATGTACAAATGTTCATTGTTTATATTGTACTATTTCTGAGACCTCTACTTTTGTGCTGTATACTGTTCATAAGATTTGAGCATAATGTAAACCCTTAAACTTTGCATATTAAAAGAATTCTAGGTGTGAACCAACATTGACAAGAATGTGTCTGGCCAATGATTCGGCGGTACAGGAAGCTTTTTAACAGTGTATTGTTGGAGTTTATCCATGTGTGTATGTGTGTGTACGAGCTTCCTGCTCGAAAACATAAATATGCCATTGCGCTACACTTTTACCCCTTTATCACAAAACCATTAAACTTACGTCCAACACCCAGCTTTCCTGCATGGGTGCGTGTGACCACATATTTTATTATTACCATTTCCTAAACCTGTCTGCATCTTGAAATATCACTGTTGTCACACACAACAAATTATTTTGGTTTAAAGCCACAACACTTACAAAACTTAAAACAGACAATGGAGTGACTTTACCATGAAGATTGTGACAACCTGTTTGGCAAAAGTTTACAGTTTCATTACGGATTTATAATGAAAAAACCTAATTAATTTATTCACTTATGTTTATTGTTCTGTCAACCTACAATTGAACAATTTAATGAAACTATTTTAAATCTAAACTTTAACAACCACCAATAGGTTTTCATCATCTTTCCTAACATTAATTTAATACATTTCTATCTTCATACACTATATGTCATGTAGAGCAGGTTATTGCTGTGGATCTAACATCCCAGTATTTTAATATGTTCTCTGGGTTGGGGCCTGTGGATGGTGTCCTGTGGCACCTCTGGCTGCGGGTCTGTTGATCCTGTTATATTCTGCATCAACACTCGTGGTCTGGTGCATAAAGGGCATCTGGTTAGCAGCTTATACTCTACGGCAGGCATGAAAAGCAGCCATCATAGCCCATCCGCTCACATCTGCTCAGTGGTGCGTCAAGGACGAGGACTGAGTCTGGCTGAGCTCAGAGAGAAGTTCAATTTGGCCCGCAGGGCACCAGGAGCAGTGGACTGCAGTGACCGAGCCGGGCTGCACTGGACCCGCCACTGCAAAGGTGACTGTTCGGGCTCAGGTCACCTTGGTTCTGCCCTTTAATTAAATTCTATTCTTTTCAGAAGTTTATGATAGCTTATATCCTCGGAATGGTGTAAGTGAGCTGTATTTTTCAATGGTCACACTGAAGATATGTTTTTGGAAATGGTATAACTGAGCTATACAAGTATTTTTTGGTCAGTTCTGTAACTGTCTAACAACATTTTTTAAATTGTTTAATGTTTGGTGAGTAGATTAGATTAGCAACTAATAAGCACTTAAAGTTGTCAAAAGTTTTAAAACACTTGAGTGAAATGTTTCTCATTATCCTAAAAAGAGTTTGATCTGATAGTGTATATGATTAAATGTATGAAATTAGTTTCGTAGACTATGCAAATATAAACTTTTTACATTACAAACTAAACGTTTATTGAATAAAATGTCTTTGAAATGGATGACTTTGACTGAATAATTGTTTAAAATAATCTTGTTTAAAAAGCATCTCAGGGTGAAGCCCTAAGAAGCTAATTGATAAAATGCCAAGAAAACAATTCTGCAAATTTTAGTCACAAAATGATTTCTTTAATTGCAACATATTCTCATAATTCCCTTTTATAGTGTTCTTACAATTTTTTTCTAAAATGTGGAAAAATGTATTCATTTTAAAAAATGAATAAATAAGTGAGTAAGTGTTCTTAAACTTTTGACCGGTAGTGTATATTCACATAATATTATGCAAAGTCTTATTTATAAGCAGATGCTTTTATCTAATCTACATTTTTTCAATTGGCACAATTGCACATTTTCACTTGGGGTAACCGTCTGTTTTCCAATTTACAAAACTTTAACAACCAAAATTTTGGAGTAAGTCCTGAGTTTTTTCGTTTTTTTACAGTGGATTCAAAGGCTACATTTTTTTAATAAGTGTGTGTGTTCCCTGGAAAAAAAATCGTGCTGTTACTACTTTACAATAATTTTAAAGAACAGTTAGACCAACTTTTCTGTAAAATACTGAATTATGCAAAATATAATTTTTTACATATAATGTATTTTCAATTTTTTCCTAATTCCTATTTCTCTTCCCTGTACACAGCTAATACACAACCATGGGAGACTGGAGCTTCTTGGGTAATATTTTAGAGGAAGTGAACGAACACTCCATTGTGATTGGTCGCGTCTGGCTCACGGTGCTATTATTTTCCGCATTCTGATTCTGGGCACAGAAGCCGAGTTCGTCTGGGGAGATGAGCAATCCGATTACGTCTGTAACACTCAACAGCCAGGCTGTGAGAATGTGTGTTACGACGAGGCCTTTCCAATCTCCCACATTCGTCTCTGGGTGTTACAGATCATTTTTGTATCCACCCCTTCGCTTGTTGGCCACGCTGTCCATTACATTCACATGTTAGAAAAACGTAAGGAACGTGAAGAAGTTGAGATTAGCCATCAACAGGAATTATCTGAGGAGCATCTCCCACTAGCAGCTGATCAGGGAAGCGTCCGCACCACCAAGGAGACCAACACGAAGAGTAGCAAGAAGTTCAGGCTAGAGGGCACTCTGCTTTGCACATACGTATGCCATATCATCTTTAAAGCTCTGTTTGAAGTAGGCTTCGTGATTGGACAATATTTTTTGTACGGGTTTTGCATCCTGCCCCTGTACAAGTGCAGTCGCTGGCCGTGCCCCAATACGGTGGACTGCTACGTCTCCAGGCCAACCGAGAAGACCATCTTTATTATCTTCATGCTTGCTGTGGCTTGCGTCTCACTGGTTCTCAACTTTGTGGAGATCAGCCACCTTGGCTTGAAGAAGATCCGTTTTGCGTTTCGTCGGTCAGCTCCAACACACCTGGAGTCTCTTGGCCCACCTGAGAGGAGTCTACCATTTCTCCTAACTCCCCCTGTACAAAAATCCAAAGGCTATAAGCGTCTTGAAGAAGAGAAGAGAGATGAGGTTGCACACGTTTATCCACTAGCTGAAGTTGGTATGGAGGAAGGCCAGTTCTTCTCACCTCAAGTGGAGAAAAAACAGCAAAGGAGTCAAGAGGGAGTTATGCCAACAGCGCCCCCTGTAGAGGAGACGGTGATATGTGATGAAACCCAGCCATCCTTCTTTCAGCTCACAGAGCTAACGCATGAGGAAGAGGAGCCACGGCGGGAGGGAGATGAGGTTGACAGCTTGAAGACTACGACCGCATTACATGAACTATTGGAGGAACGATCAGAGGAGGAGAGCATGGAGGAAACATATTTAATATCACTTGAAGAGAGTTTGGATGTAGGAGAATGGTTGAGCGGAGAGGTGAATGAGAAAAGGTTAGTGAGACAGAGTAGCTTAGTTGAGAAGGAGCTTACACAGGAGGAAAACTCTTTAAAAGCCGAAGAGATGGAAATTTTACAGGAAATTGAAGAAACAGGGGAGAGGGGTTTACCTGTTTTAGAGGAAGTAGGACTTGGTGAACTTTGTGAGATAGAGCCGTTTATAAACGAGGAAACTTTGAAGGAGATGCAATCTTTAGAAAATGGAAATGCTGCTCATCTTGATGTGTCAGAAATACATGAAAGCACACAAGAACCACAAGCTTTAGAGAAGGTTGTCGGGTCAGAGGAATTAGGAAACGTATGTGAAAAAGAGAAAGCACATAAGGATGTAGATAATGAAGATGGGGTAGACACAAACGTGGAAGGAGAGGATCAGATTACAGGTGAGGATGAAGCTTTAGAAATTTTAGTTAATACAGATGAGGTTAAAACTCTTGAGATTGCAGGCTACACGGGTGAAATGAAAGCTTTAGACGAAGTGGACTTAGAACAGGTGGAAATTTTGGGAAAGAAGGAGATGGAGGATGATTCTAGTGTGTGGGACAGTACAATGAAATATGATTTTGTTGAAATCTCTGGGAAGGAGGAGAGTTCACAGGAATCAAAAGCTTTAGAGGCAATAGATGAGATGATGGAGGTTCCATTTGTAGCTCTGAAACTTGACACAACAGAGAGGTTTGAAGAAACAAGATCTTTAAGTCGTCTTAGCAAAGGGAGCAGTAGAGCCAGATCAGATGATTTAACAATATGATAGACCAAACTTAACCAAAGGATTAATGGACATTCTTTGGATTCCAATATTTCCCAAGTGCCACATTATCAAAACAACCAGCTGTTTTTTTCTAGATAACATATTTTACAGTTCAAGTAAAATTAACAAACATTTAATTTGAACAATTCCCCTTAAATGTCATTTAATAACAATTTAATGCAAGACAGTCATTCTTGTTTGTTGTTTTAATTATGTTTATTAATACGTTTTCTATTTATTGTTATATTCAGATGTTATGATCTTGGGCCGTATAAATAATTGTTTTATTCTTAGAAAATATTTTGTTACTGCTACCAATCATGAAACATTCAACTTTATACTATATAGTTCTTGGTTAATGCAAACCCAAAGCATAACTGAAATGGAGCAGACTCAGTATATACATGGGATGTATCATTAAATGTAGAAAAACATACAAAAAGATGTTATGCTGTGTGTAAATTCTCACCTTCTTAACAGATAAAATGATCGTTTACTGGATTATGTCTCAATTTAACCAAGAAGCCCAAATAAACAACAATCAATGACCTTCTCTTGGTCTTCAATTTTTTTAAATTACAATAGATTAGGATTGATCATTTTGACCTAAACATTAACAAACCTATATCTGACCACAAATTGATTATTAAATAAATCATGACCTCTAGTGGTCAACAGAACAATTAAACAAGTGAATAGGTGTACTGTAAAGTGAAAGTGAAACGTATCACAAATATGTACACAAGTGTGGGCATAGATTAAGCCAGTGTTATATAACTATATATAAATAAGCAAACAATACCTGTATAAAACAGATTGATCTCAAGAGATCGGATTATAAATGCAACAACCCTGCTGATAAAAACAAAAGTAACCCCAAAAAACATCACAGAAATGAATGGTTTCCATTAAAATACCATTGTGAACCATTAGCTTTTTACATTAAAACCATTACAAAATTGTAGTGTTTTGGGCATTATTCCAAAAGGCTTAATCTGCCAGATCACAAGAACGGTGCGCGTTTCATTGATTTTGAAATGACCCCCCACCCCCCCGGTTAAGAACCACTGGATTAAGTAATACCTGTATGATCATGATAAAGTAAAATCTCTTGGCTGACATAATTCAGTGAACATGTAAGGGTTAGTTTTTATGGTGTAACTGGGCTTTGCTGTAGAAGTTCTAGAAAAAACAACAACAAACATTTGACATTTATTGAGACTAACTAGTCACACAACATACGCCCTAAAATAACAAGTGTCATGCAGATTTTTTTCCACTGCAGTTAATCACACCCTTTAAAACTATGAGCATATTCAAGAAAGTGTTTTCAGGTGTCAACTGAATGAAGATCAAATTATTTCATAGGCTTTTATTGATTTATTTACAATTGAATGATAGAATGATACAGAATGTACAAATCAAGAAAACATCAATCAGCAACAATGCCCCCCAGGTAAAAACATGCACCAAAAACACTTTATTTTGTGTACAGTGCTCTATTTTCTTTAATACTTCTAGGTGTTTAAAAATAGCACAGTTGAGTACGCCTATATCTTAAATTTATATTAAAAGTACTATAGACTATTTTTGTATATTAAGTATAAATTACTGTGAAAATAAAGCAGAATAGATTTAAGTGTATTTTAGTGCACTATTTTACCTGGGCTTCCGAGAATGTTGCTGTCCTTTTCGGGAACTTGTTTTTCTTGTTCCTTATCAACATCTACGGTACAGGTATAATCGGGAATTCTCTCTGTGGTGGCTTTTCTCTGTTATAGACATCTGTTCAAGTTTCTGTTTTGAAATTGAAAGCTAAAAGTGAAACAAAATAGAGGTATGAACAAGCAACAAAATGACACGCTACAGAAATATAAACCCAGCATATCATACCTTTTCCGTAAGTAGTGTTCTCATGATAAAGTCTATAATAGGAAACACATTAATCAGCTGCCCTTTCTTCCACTGACTGTAGAGATTCAGCAACTCAACTCTAGAACATCCATCTTGACAAACTGAGGACTAAACAAAAAATCAATTAAATTAACTAACTTTTAATCTATTTCACAGGGTACAATTTGAGGAAAGCCTGAAATAAAAACAAACACACCGACTACAAACTACATAAACTAGCAACTATATGAAACCACATTCAAATGCAAGAGATTCAAATTAATACTTTATATATAAATTAAGCACAGTTCATAGGGATGCACCGATATGTCAATATTGGCCGATAATGATAACTGATCATTCTTGAACATTGGAAGCCGATTATCGATATATTGGCCGAGATATACCTAAATATTAATATAACATTTTCTGAGACCGAAAAGAAATCCCCCCCCTGAAAATCATGTACCAAGCCTACACTAATTAACGATTTAACTTTTAAACTTTCCTGGTATAATGTTTACTTAATAAACAAATTAAAGATGCTCTTTCAGAGCAATCCAGAAAGGTGTTCTCAATTGCCACAAGTCTAACAGGTCTCAAGACAGAAAGCATTCAGACAGCAGTCGGCTTTAAACAATATGCTTTAGTTCCAATAATTTACACATTCATAAATATCTATACTTCATCAACAATGTTTTGCTAAAAGCAGTAAGGAATGATCATGACAGACAGACAGTAGGCTACTGTACTGGATTTTAACTGTGAGCAACGTGCAGCTGAAGTGGTTCAACCAGAGGAAATGATTAATAATTTTTCGGCTATAGGCTAATATATCAGACTAAATTTTATTACCAGTCACAGTAATATTGTGCAGTTTTGTGACCCGTTTTTCCCGCAATGGTATGAACCGCGCGTCCCATCAGCTACTTAGCGTCACGTCTGCCTCAACTTAGCGTCACGCCTGCCACAAGATCTCTCGCTGTTAAGCTGCCTGACATTCCGACAGATGCGGAAAAACGGGTCGCAAAACTGCACAATATTACTGTGACTGGTCGCGAGGCAGGCACGTAAAACGGTGGCAGGTAGCGAGGCAGAAGTGACAGCTCCACCCGTCACGGAAAGATTTTACTCCGTCTCTATTTTTATGCAAAATCTTCAGGAATTCCTTTCTTTTAAAATTTCTCATTTGTTTGCTGTAAACCATTTCATGTGTTTCACTTCCGGTTTCCCTCAACAAATAGGCATTGTTTTTGATTTAGTTAATGGAGACAGCAGACCTATTCAGTATGAGGTGAGATGCAGCTGGAGCTCTCTTCTTTGGACTATCTATCATGGCAGTAAATAATCAAAAACTAAACCCACAACACAGTTTTTATATGAAAGTTTTAATGAATTAACAGAAGAAGAATACAACTTTTTTTGTCAATGTATATTGCTATCAACAGCTTTACAGGGAAAACAATTTAGTACAAACTACTATGTCAATGGTTATTTACAGCGCTAGAAATCTGGGTACTGAGTCAAGAGAGTGAATGAGTTCACACACAAAGAGAAGATGCAGAGTTCCAATTTAAAATGGCATGTGTTCGGATGTATGCCTATAAAATCACCAACTCTCTGTCTGTCTCAATGGTGCCAAACATTGGGTAAATGTTTTCAGTCCCACTAAAATCTGTGATGAATGTGTAAATATGTCTTCGTTTTTCTGCATCGTAGAAGGAGACCTGACCCTCATCTATGTCCAGATAAGCACCTAATTTAGAGGGTGTTGGCAGGTAGAGTTTAGTGGCTGGTTCAGTCAGAGCTATTACAGTCCCCAGTTGCAGGCGCAGATTCCAGTATCCCATTTTTGTGGTCATATTGACATATCCATTCCGGAGGGCTGACTCTTTCACAACTCCCACCCGCCACTCATGTTTTTTCCTTACATCCACCTCCCAGTAATGACGACCTGTGTTATAACCCTCTTTAGCTTGAACACAATTCCAGCCATCATATTTAGAACGCTTCCTTTCAAACCCATTCCAGTTATTTTTTTCATTGCTGTATTTACTTGCTATCACAGATTTTCTGTTTTCATAGACCTGCAGATCTGGGTTGGCTGTGTTTGGATCCAGAACTACAGAAGCTATAACAAAATGTCAAGAACTCTGGATTTTAGAAACAGAACAACTTGACGCTGTATTGTACATACAGTATATATGATTTGATGTTGAAAGTCTTATATCCATAAATTAAAATAATTATATCAAGTTGAGATATACCTGTTGACTTTGTGATCCAATCCCAAACTGCAAAGAATCAAAAAATAACATTGATTAAACCTAACAGTGATGGCAAATTGACATAATCTATCACAAATTAAAATATATATATATTTTAAGTAAAAGCTTAAAAGTACCTGAGTTGGGAATGGGTAGTCCAACTGCAGCTGGAAAAAAAAACTTTTTAACACAACTGTTGAAAGCAAATGATATTGAATAAAATATTATAACATCTAAAAAACGATACACTGTTGTTACATGGAAATCTCACCTGTATTTTTGGATATCTGTTTTTTCTTCATCCACAGTCTTGGGGAGGAATCCTTCCATTCAAAGGAGAAACTTTTATACTTAAAGTATTTTTACAATGTCCCCTCCCCCACACACACCCTTTGGTAAGTACAATTTCTTTTTAAATTAAAATATATATATTGTATGAATGAAAAAAGAATATGACTTCAAATCTCATGGGAAAATAATTTCTGTCATAGCGGTGGATAAAAAAGGTTGCTAACCCATGAGCTGTCTCTGTCATATAGTTATACATATACGTACTTTTGAATACTTTCATCAATATGAGCCTTTACAGCCTTTTACCTCAGAGCTTTGTGACTGTAGTACAGTCCACATCATCCAGTCCATTACAGGAAGTATACTGGACTCTCCCTTCTTGCACTGTTTGTTGAGATCCTTCAGTGTTTCTTTAAATTCTTTTGTTGGACATACTGAGTTCTAGATAAAACAAACAGAAAAATGTTGATTTAATATTTTAAATCAAACTTAACTTTGTGACTTATGACAGGAACTTGCTTATATGAAATATGATCACAATGCATACAAATACCTCTTTTACTTCTTTTAGTTTCCATACCCAGTCAGATAAGACTTTTTTAGCTTTGGTCCATTTCATTTCACTCTCCAACCTGCTCTTCTCAGAAGTTGAATGTTTCTACATCAAATTAAAAACAGAACTAAACAAAGTAGATCCAAACAAAGCTAAAAACAACACATGCGGAAATGCAGAACCACACCTCTAACAGTTTAACTTCCTTTTGATTTTTCTGTTTAGTCTCTAGCTCATCAGCCCAATGCAGAATATAATATTGCTGTTCTTCCTCAGTTCCTTTATTTTTCATCTTTCCAGACATCTGGTAGAACTTCTTAAACTGTTGAAGTTGCAAGATTGCAATAAAGATTTGAAACATTACTTAATAACTTATTTCAAACTTTAGAATAAGTAATACATTATAAAATGTTTACCTGTAGCACTCTGTTTAGTTCAACAGCCAGTTCTCTTATGATGTCCTTTGTTTCATCAAGAGACAGACTGTCTTTCTCATTGCTACTTGCACATTTGTTAAATTGCTGCAACAAGAGTTTTACTTTCTTGATCAGTAAGTAGTGACTCAGATATTGTTAATAATGCTTCACATGTATTGTATGCACAATATTTCATGTGTATGTTTACCTGGGGACAGACTTCATCAAATTTTGCGAATAGTTTAATAACCCCCTGTGTTGACAGACCAGCAAACCACAAAAAAAAAACTGTGAATGCAAAGCAGTAAAACCTCATACCGAATGCTTTAAGTTTGGAGAAAAGGAAACTACAGTCTACAGTTTGTTTGTTACCTTATAGATCTGATCTCTCAGACACGGTTTGATAAGAGGGCATGAACTGCAAACATTTTGAATTGTTTTTTTGTGTGTTTCCCTCACACTTCTTTCACTTAAAGTAATACCTGAGTTTTGAGCTCCTGCAACAATGATAGAATAAAACATTTACACATAACAAGAGTGAATGCTGCTATGTATTTGTTAAGCATTTCAAATTTAAAAGATTAAGACTAAGATTAAAAAAGAAAAATATGTACTACCGGCTGCACATGCCATATTTCTTGATTATTTCTATAATCCAAAGAGGGCACTTGCGATCTTTGACCATCACTGTAGTCGAAAGAACTGATGTTGTTGTTATTCGAGGAGGCATACTTTTTATACTACACACACGCCCTACAGGGCGGAGCTTATGTGAATAAAATGATGAAAGTCAAATATCACCATCAAACGGGACCAAAGTAAAACAATTATATCTAGCTGTCAAATATATATAAGCAACAAGCGTTGTAATAAATTGAGCATTTCTTTTACATTTTTACATAAATGATTAATAATACACTTCACTACATGACACACACATACAGAAAGCAGTCAAAAGAGAAAGTGAAAATAGCACAAAACAACAAGTCAGAAACGGATGTTGGCAGGTTATAAAAGGCCACAGACAGACACAGCAGGCCTATAACAGATCTCAAAAATAAAATAAACAAAAATCAGTATAAAATGACAATAAACGTTTATTTTACACAATACACGTGGTATATTGTCATGGCTCTGCTTCATTTAGTCATGTTTTTCTTGGTCCTGTAGCAGAGCCATGACAAAGCCTGGTTATGTGTGGAGAGAAACATATTGTTGTCCTTTTGACAATAATATACGTTCTCTCCAGTGTCTCGTCATTGGCCCCGCCCCTCTCGTTTCCTTGTTATCTTTCCCTGAGTGTTTGATTACCCACACCCCTGCCCTGTGTCATTATCCCTCGTTTGTGTTCCCTTTAAATGCCCTCATGTTTGATTGTCCTGTGCTCGGTGATTGTATCCAGTTCGTCCCTCATCCTCTGTCTTTGCTTCCCAGTGAGTCTCTTGTCTTGTTTGCTTGTTAGTTTGATTATTACTTAGTTCTCGTTTTTGCCCCCTTGAGGGAAGTTTTTGTTTACCCATTTATATATATATTCTTAGTTCAGTTTTCTCCATCGTGGGTGTTTTGCTTTGTTCCCTTTGTCTTGTAAATGCTTTGTCTTTTTGTTAACCCCTTACACACCGCCTGCCTGCACTTGGGTTCTTCCACCACGCAAATCGTGACAGAATCACCGAGCCAACGCTGAACCCAGCAGGCGGCACAATGGACGTCCTCCGATCTCGCCAGGCTCACCTCCTTTGTAGCATCCGTCATGGTGAGGCTGACATGGTGGAGTACACCGAGAGGTTCCTGGAGGCTGCAGAGGATATGGCTTTTGGTGAGGTGGAGCTAACGGTGATTTACAACGGTGACCTAAATGATCCGATCTCGCGGGCGGAGATGAGGATGCTGAGGCCGCTGCGCTTCGAGAATGTGGTCAGATATGCCATTAACCGGTCGGAGCTAGGGGTCTCAGTTCACTCCAAGTCTCCGTCCCCGTTGGTCATGATCCCGGAGGATCGTGCCATCCAGATCGGAGTCGTGGGCATCACCTCACCGTCCGCCTCACTCCCTGCAGCCTCTCCCCCACCAGTCAGCCTTCGAGGCAGGCGAAGAAGGAGGGAGTCCTGGAGTTCCTCATCGGAGGCATCCAACCCGGAGCCAGCTGCGCCCTTCACCTCATTCCTTTAGCCGACCACCAGTCGGGTGGTTCGGCTGAAGAAGAAAAGGCAACGGAGAGGGGCATCCAGTCCGGTGGTGCAGCCGGCATCCAGTCCGGTGGTGCAGCCGGCGTCCAGTCCGGTGATCCAGCCGGCGTCCAGTCCAGTGATCCAGCCGGCGTCCAGTCCGGGGATCCAGCCGGCGTCCAGTCCGGCGATCCAGCCGGCGTCCAGTCCGGCGATCCAGCCCGGCGATCCAGCCGGCATCCAGTCCGGTGATCCAGCCGGCGTCCAGTCCGGTGATCCAGCCGGCGTCCAGTCCGGTGATCCAGCCGGCGTCCAGTCCGGTGATCCAGCCGGCGTCAAGCCCTGTCCAGCCGGCCTTCCAGCCGGCGTCAAGCCCTGTCCAGCCGGCCTTCCAGCCGGCGTCAAGCCCTGTCCAGCCGGCCTTCCAGCCGGCGTCAAGCCCTGTCCAGCCGGCCTTCCAGCCGGCGTCAAGCCCTGTCCAGCCGGCCTTCCAGCCGGTCTCCAGTCCGGCAGCCAAGCCGGTCCCTGGGAAACTCCCAGGGTCAAAGACTGTCCCCTCCAGGACTTCCCCCACAGAATCCCCCAGGACTCCGCGCCCTCAAGCGCAGCCGGGGATTAAGACTGTGCCTCCCCTGAACTCTTGTTTGGCCCCACCCCCCCCTCCCTTGTTTGTTATTTTTATTGTCGCACCCCAATCCTATTGTTGTCTTGTCTGCCACTGATTTTGTTCTCCATGTTTTGTCTGTTCTTGTCTTTGTCTCAGTCGGTCTTGTCTCGTCCGTCTACCCCTTGGTGAGCACCTGGTGGTGCTCGTTAAAGGGGGGGCTTCTGTCATGGCTCTGCTTCATTTAGTCATGTATTTCTTGGTCCTGTAGCAGAGCCATGACAAAACCTTTGGTTATGTGTGGAGAGAAACATATTGTTGTCCTTTTGACAACAATATACGTTCTCTCCAGTGTCTAGTCATTGGCCCCGCCCCTCTCGTTTCCTTGTTATCTTTCCCTGAGTGTTTTATTACCCACACCTGCCCTATGTCGTTATCCCTCGTTTGTGTTCCCTTTAAATGCCCTCATGTTTCATTGTCCTGTGCTCGGAGATTGTATCCAGTTCGTCCCTCATCCTCTGTCTTTGCTTCCCAGTGAGTCTCTTGTCTTGTTTGCTTGTTAGTTTGATTATTGCTTAGTTCTCATTTTTGCCCCCTTGAGGGAAATTTTTGTTTACCCATTTATATATATATTCTTAGTTCAGTTTTCCCCATCATGGGTGTTTTGCTTTGTTCCCTTTGTCTTGTAAATAAAGTTTTTGTTAACCCCTTACACACCGCCTGCCTGCACTTGGGTTCTTCCACCATGCAAATCGTGACAGTATATATAAAAGCACATATGCAAATGTGATATATACAGCAATTGGGTGTAAAAAAAACCCATCCAACAGCAACGTAAAATACTGACAGCATGATAAGACAAAACTGTGATAAAAATCGAGGTTATAGCATGAAAAAAAAGTTTTTGTTTATTTCATATACTGTATAGAGTAATTATACAAAATATTTCAATATTTTGTGTTTTTTTATATTAACTTATCACATTTAGATGTTTTTATCCAAAGCGACTTAATAAGAGAGTGCTTGTCTTATGGAGCAATAATATTAGATGTCCTATACAAAGTTTTTCAGTTTTGTTTGCTTTTCAGTTCTATGTAATTTGAGTTTATTGCATATTTATTACATATCTGTAGACTGAATGACTACAGACCTGTCGCTCTCACATGTGTGGTCATGAAGTCATTCGAGACTGGTACTGGCTTATCTGAAGGACATCACAGAACTCTTACTGGACCCCCTGCAGTTTGCCTACAGAGCAAACAGGTCTGTTGAGGATGCAGTTAACATGGGGCTGCATTTTGTCCTGAAACATCTGGATAGACCAGGGACCTATGTGAGGATCCTGTTTGTGGACTTCAGCTCCGCTTTCAACACCATCATCCCATCACTGCTCCAGACAAAGTTAACCCAGCTATCTGTTCCTGGCTCTATATGTCAGTGAATCACCAGCTGTCTGACAGACAGGCAACAGTTAGTGAGAATGGGGAAACTCACATCCAGCACCCGCACAATCAGCACTGGCGCTCCCCAGGGGTGCGTTCTCTCCCCACTGCTCTTCTCCCTGTACACCAATGACTGCACTGCCCAGGACCCTTCTGTCAGACTTCTGAAGTTCGCAGACGACACCACACTCATTGGCCTCATCCAGGATGGTGATGAGTCTGCGTACAGAGGGAGGTTGAGCAGCTGGCTGTCTGGTGCAGTCATAACTACTTTGAGCTGAACACGCTTAAAACAGCGGAGACGATTGTGGTTCACCATCATGAACGGCACTGTGGCAGCAGTGGAGTCATTCAGGTTCCTGTGCACCACCATCTCTCAGGACCTGAAGTGGGACAATAACATTGGCTCCATTGCTAAAAAGCCCAGCAGACGTTGTACTTCTTACATCAGCTGAAGAAGTTCAACCTACCACAAACTCTGTTAAAACAGTTTTACTCAACAGTCGTAGAGTCTGTCCTCTGCACATCCATCACTGTCTGGTTTGGCTCAGCCACAAAGTCAGACATCAGAAGACTACAGAGGACGGTTCGGACTGCTGAGAAGATCATTGGTGCTCCCCTGCCCACCCTCCAAGAACTGTATACATCCAGAGTGAGAAAAAGGGCTCAGAAAATCACCCTGGACCTCTCACATCCAAGCCATCATCTCTTCACAATGCTGCCGTCTGGTTGGCACTACAGAGCACTGAGCACCAAAACAACCAGACACAAAAACAGCTTCTTCCCTCAGGCCATCTACCTCTTGAACAGTTAAATGTTTTTTTACCCACCATGCAATTAATAACAATAATAATTAAGTGCAATATTAATTATATCCTCCAGATAATACACTATCTATTTTTTATACAACTTTTTCTGTAAATTATATTTCATTCTGCTGTATATAGCACTTACCTTGTACTACAATAGTCCATTCTTATTTTTTACTTGTACATATTTACATACACACATAGCTTTACTCTCTATATCTAATCTTGTGTTTATTGTATTGTATTTCTTAATTTTTTATACCCATAGGGCCTTATTTAAATCATCTGTGTACTGTATTCTATTGTGTTATGGTCTCTGTGTACTAGATGCTCCTGTCACCAAAACAAATTCCTTGTATGTGCAAACATTGGCAATAAAGCTCTTTCTGATTCTGATATTTCTGTCATACATTTGATCCATATCTTTCCAACAAGTTATTCTGCCTTAAACTTGGACAGTATCATGTATGTGACTGCGACTATATGATGTATGCAAAAATAAATTCCTGTTCAGTTTTTAATACAATTGAGCTTTATTAAATATAATGCAAAGAATACAGTCAGGTATTTTAAGAAGTGTTTAATCCAGTGTGTTTTGCAGGACATCTTAAAAAAGAGGAAAAGCTGTTCGTTTGTTTCGGAGAAGTTCATTAATTCGAACTCTTATTAGCTTCCAATCTCGAGGTATGCTTAAAAGTGCAAGTTCTCACATAAGGTCAAAATAATAATATACCTAAATTAAATATACTTCGATGGAATAATTTATAGTTTCTGACAATCAACTGACATCAGTGTACATTGCATGGAGAAAAACTTGCAATAATACCATGTATCTTAATACTGTATGTTCTCTTTAATTTTTCCCCTAGTTTTATTTTTATTAAATTGTTTATTATGATGTATGTAAAGCTGCTTTGCAACAATGAAAATTGTGAAAAGCTATATAAATAAAATTGAATTGAATTGAAGTTAACGTCAGGTTTTATCGTTTGTCTGAAATATGTAGTTTTATTGTGATATCAGCCAACTTTTTTAGGAGATATCTGTCTTCCCCCATTCAAGTAGACTATGACAAATAAAAAGCTGCTCGTCCAGTGCGGATGGTGTCTATTGTGGAGACATCTTAAAATAATATAAATTCATGTACATGAAATGTGCAAACATTTTACATTTTAAGCTCCATGTCATAAGCTCACACAAATCAAAGGCTGGCGGAGTGTCATCCGGTCCTCTAGGGTGCAACCTCTTCAAACACATTAAACAATTTTACACCATGAAGAAAAGCAACTCCAACCAATCACGGAAGACGGAAGTAGACATGGCTGCGGCGGTGTTTTGTTTAGGTTACAGAAACATCCGATTGAGACCGTTTCACTAAACCGTAAATGTCATACTTAACAAATTAACGATGCGTTTTAAGCTTGCTAAATATTTACACAATTCATGTACATATTACGAATCTGACCTTATTTATCTGTTCAGGATTCAATCTCATCAGCCAGGGAAGAGGGATTGACTGGGTAAGTGCTTTTAGCTTCTTGATTTATGGAAAATAACATGAACGTGATATTAAATATATTCCGTACTCATTAATATATCGTTAATTATTTCTTTGGGACCAAAAAACATATATCCTAGTCTAGGCATGGGCCGAATAGTTCCAAGGTATACCGAGGTTTGAAATAGTCAAGGTTTCAAAACCACTAAAATTTTCTGACACCGTTTCTAAGGTATGAGCTGTGTTTACACAAAAATAAAGTCATGTAATGCAATGTTTGATGTTTAGGCCTTATATATAGGATATGAGAAAAATATTTGTTGTTGAAAGTATTATAGTATATAGTATTAAGAGTATAATAAAATGTATTTGTGTCCAGTTGAAAAGTTGTTGTTTGTATACGCAGACATTTGAAAATAACACATTTTAGTGTTGTAATTGCAATAGCGTGAAACCGCGACACTTTTTTGCTAAAGGTTATCATACCGTCAAAATCTCATACCGGCCCATGCTGTAGCTAAGGTTTGTGACTGTTTTTTTTTGCAGTGAAGTTAAATTTGAAATATGAATTCACATAATTACGTCATCAGGTAAACCAGACACATTGTAATACTGAAATGTTATTTTGACAGATGCGTTTCTATTGTGTGGGAAAGCACTGATGATTTGTCATTACCATGGGACACAAGAGGAGAAGTCACACTCTTAAAACATCTCCATCTCTGGACACACACAGACAGACTGATGATGAGGGGAGTTTAAAGCACAGAATATGTATGGTGTCAGACTTTTTCTACCCAAACATGGGAGGTGTGGAGAGTCACATCTACCAGCTCTCACAGTGCCTCATAGAGAAGGGCCATAAAGTTGTCATAGTGACACATGCCTATGGAGACCGCCGTGGTATTCGCTACCTGACCAATGGACTGAAGGTGTATTACCTACCATTGCAGGTGTGTTTAGTAATGTGCTATACTTAGTTAAAGAGTTTCTTTAAGTTTGTCCCTCAGTAAAAGTATATCATAATTTACCATTCCTCTTTTTGCAACCTTCTCCAAAAACTGATCATGTGGTGTCATTTCTTCTCAGGTCATGTATAACCAGTCTACAGCCACCACTTGCTTCCACAGTTTGCCACTACTTAGGTGCGTGTTTGTGCGTGAAGGCATCACGATCGTGCATGCTCACAGCTCCTTCTCCGCAATGGCCCATGATGCTCTTTTCCACGCCAAGACCATGGGACTCAATACTGTGTTTACAGATCACTCTCTCTTCGGATTTGCAGATCTGAGCTCCGTATTGACTAATAAATTGCTGACTGTCTCATTATGCGACACGAATCACATTGTGTGTGTGTCATACACTAGTAAAGAGAACACTGTACTGCGGGCCACCCTTGACCCTGAGATTGTCTCTGTTATCCCGAATGCTGTCGACCCAACTGACTTCACCCCTGACCCCTGTTGTCGTGACAACAGCAAGATCACTATTGTGGTCATTAGTCGACTGGTTTACAGGAAAGGTAGGTAGAGTGTAGCGCTTAGACAGCTACTTTTTTGCTTGTTGGCTAGCAGTTGACTTGTTGATTTAGTTTATTATGTGATTAGTCAGTATGAGCTACTTATTTATTATTATTAAATGTATGCCTAGTTTTGTCAGTCCCCCACAACAGCATCAAATGAGTATTCCCATAGAATTTTTCTCAGTAAATTCACTTTATTTGTATTTCAGAATGAAATAATGTTGCATGTGTTTTGTTGGCTGGTTGTTTTAAGGGATTGATTTACTAAGTGGAATCATTCCTGAACTATGTGGAAAGTACCCAGATCTCTGCTTTCTGATTGGTGGAGAGGGACCTAAAAGAATTGTTCTGGAAGAAGTTCGAGAGAAGTATCAGCTTCATGACCGGTAAGAAAGCCAGCATGGCACATAAAGCTTTTCTATATAAGTTTGTATGATTGTTAATACGGTACTTGATTTTCATGTATACAGTGTTCGTCTACTGGGGGCTCTGGATCATAAAGATGTGAGAGATGTTCTTGTTCAGGGTCATATCTTTCTCAACACTTCTCTCACTGAAGCCTTCTGTATGGCCATAGTAGAAGGAGCTAGTTGTGGGCTGCAGGTAGGTTTTATTTATTTCGATCAATAGACAACCATGCCGCTATCTCAAGTTACCTTAGTGTAATGGTATTTTTTTCTGTGTGTAGGTGGTAAGCACTCGGGTTGGAGGTATACCTGAGGTCCTGCCCAATGAGTTAATGACACTGTGTGAACCAACGGTTCGATCCATCTGTGATGGATTAGAAACTGTTATTGCAGGAATACGCACAGGAAATGTGGCGTCTCCTGCTGCTATCCACCGCAAGGTCCGAACTCTCTACACCTGGAGAAACGTTGCAGAGCGAACGGAAAAGGTGAGTTTTAATGTCATATTAATATACTAAAGTAAATGCTTTATCAGATTCTTTACTATATGTATGTTATATATCCTCTCTTTCTGTGCTGTAGGTGTATATCCGTGCATGCAAGGAGCCTGTTTTGTCACTGTCTGATCGATTGAATAGACTGCAGAATCACTGTGGTGCAGTGGCAGGATCCATTTTCTCCTTTACGGCTGTTCTTGACTTTCTCTTCCTGCTGTTTCTGCAGTGGCTCCGCCCAGATCACCTGATTGATGTTGCTGTAGATGCATCTGGCCCCCACAGTTTGGGGCAGAGCTTTAGTAAGAAGAAAAGTAAAATGGCAAACCCAACTTTGAGCTCTGTGCCTTGATATTTTTCAAACCCAGATGTTTTTCTTTTTGTGAAACAAAAAAAATGCAGGTATTGTATGACACGTTTTGTGAAGTCTAAGTTTTGAAACTTGTACAAAAAAATCGATCTAGAGTTAATAATTGAAGTAATTGTTTGAGTGAACTTCTATACTTGAAATTAAGAATATTACAAGTATTCTTGAAAATTTAAAAAGGAATTAAAATTCTGTTATTATTTACACGCCCTCTTGTCATTTCAAACCTGCATGACTTTCTTTCTTCTGCAGAAAGAAGATATTTTGAAAAATGTTGGTCACAGAAATTCAACAAAAAGGGTGATTAAATGGTGACAGAATTTTCATTGTAAGGTGAACTATTTATTCAATATAACTTTTTTTCTGGAGAAATGGATGTAAAAGAACTCTGGATGTGCACAACTGACCTGTTTACATTTCTGTATAACACAATAACCTCAGGTGTATATGAAGCTTTTAATATCTATCATCAGCGACCCGCTTCGTCTTTGTTCCTCTGCACATCAGTTTTTACCTCTGATTCATTCGTATTTTAGTACAGATGCAGCACACTTGTTTTCATACTTGTATGCTGTTATTTTATATTCACCTTCTATGTTAGTATTATAACTGTGATTATGATGTACAAGCTTTCCTGCTGCCTGCCTTTTTACACAATCTTTAATAAACTTAAATAACATGCCATATATGTGTACTCTGTTTTTTTGTGTGTTTTTTTTTATTGAGTAGCTCACCACACAAATAAGAAAATGTCTATAAAATAAACAAACTAAACTAAACTAAAGACGTATATAAGGATAATTCGTACGTTAAATTCTGCTTGAAACAATGTCTTGAGTATAAATGAGGCATACTGTGGTAAAGCTGATGTTTTTGTTTTTAGATATCAGTCAGGGTCTCTCTAGCTCCGGAATCTCATTGTTATACCCAAACAGAGCAGATAATTCACACCCTCGGCCATTCAAGGTTAAAACCGTGGGCCGTTTGCAAACACTTATCATCCTTTTCGGCTGCTTTTGCACATGCATGTACTGTATATACATATTCAACAGCATGTTTATCCAGCTATACCTGTTCCTGCCTAACACTGCACGCAAATGATGTTTTGCTGGAGATGCAGATACTGTGTCCTCAATTACATTTGCAGTTTTAATTACTTTGATTCATGGCTTATTGACTTTTTAAAAAAACTTTATTTACGGTTTTAGTTCTACACATATGCGGTTATTAAATGTGCACATCTAATTTTAAATTGTAGATTGAAGTTTGTGTTTAAGAGTGTTTTTATTTGACCATATTATAGGATTTATATAATCAAGGTTGAATTTATGCTATGAAAAAACAATGCCTGCTGATCTGTATGTCCTTCTATATGTAGATGCTTTTTCAATGTGTGTAGGGTATCTCTAACCCTTTGCTGAATTTGTGAGACCCTTATTTGTTTATGTGGGGGACACTCACTTCTGAGGTGGGGGTGTAAGCACATATTACCGATAACGGTGGGAGGTGCATTCTTACACCCGGGGGGTCGGGGGGTTGGGGTGTTTCCTTGAAGGCCATATAAACTCACTGTGCTCCACTAGTAATTCTCTTCCCGTGAGTTGAATCAGTTGTTTTATTGTGAGTTTTAAAGAATGGCTGTGGTTCATGCTGAAATGAGTGTCTGGAGTAAACCATGGGATCACAGATTTCACATGTACGGAGGACAAGTGTGTAATACACTAATGGCAGGTGAGTTCTCTAATTCTGATTCAGTACTTCTTGAATGTGTTGATGGACAAAAAAAGGATTTGATTCAAAATTGTAACACGAGACAACATGCAGCGTTCCATATACTGTATAGTAATATTACAGAGATGATAGTACCTTAAAAGTTATAGTTTTTGTATGTATTGTGTGTTTTATGTATTATTATGTCATCAAGTGTGTATTGCGTCTTCTAGATAGTAAATGTGTGTTTTGTTAGGTTCTTGGGATGATAGAACACCTTTACATGATGCTGCATTGCAAGGAAGATTGCTGCCACTGCGAACACTTCTTTCACAGGTGCTGTTGGAACAAAATTTTAGTGTTAAATTCAGTTTAATTTCATATAAATGTTTTGGGTATACTAGTGTATATTGGGTATATTAGTGGGTAGCACAAGCATACTTCTCAAGGAAACATTTTATCAGAAGACATTTGATAGCCTTTAAATGATACAACAATGAATTTGTCCTTGGGATGATGTGTTTGATGTGTTTTTGTTTGATGTGTTATCTAATGCAATAACGAGTGCATTTTAAAAAATGTTGCATAATTGTGCAAATACCCCTTGGATTCACTGTTGCTTCTTTGAAAGATTTTTTAAAAATTTATTGAACGCTACATAATACGAATGAATGAAGTTAACAGCCCATGTTTTAATGTACACAGGGGTGTTGTGTGGGCTTGGCTACACTAGATGGAATTACACCTCTCCATGAAGCCTGTGTTGGAAGCCATTTTACCTGTGCTAAACTTCTGCTTGAGCATGGAGCTGATGTACGTACAGTAACCATCCTTTACAGTATTTCCCATCATTTCTCAGAAGAAGTTTTCACACTGACTCTACATAATTTCTGCATTAATGAACACAAACATGTATTATGTTTCAGGCAAATGCTGTTTCTATTGATGGAGACACTCCTCTCTTTAGTGCGTGCAGTAGTGGAAACCCCGCCCTCGTCAGGCTCATTTTAATGTACAGCTCCGCCCACCATCCAGCTTATCTGCGATGCTCACCTCTTCACGAAGCGGCAAAGAGAGGTGTGTGTCTGTGTGAGGTATATGGAATGTTACACTGCTGTAAATACAAATAAATAAATGGGGTGTTTTTATGTTTGTTTTAGGTCACACAGCATGTGTTGAACTGCTTCTATCACATGGTGTGAATGTTGACATGGAGATGCCCAGCATAGGAACGCCGTTGTATTGTGCATGTGAATCCAAGAGCACAGAATGTGTACAGAGACTGCTGATTTCAGGTCAGAATCACACATATTAATGCAATACATTTGATTGATTTAGATCTATACAGTGAATTATATTGTCCATGAAACTTTATTTTAACTTAATGTGACTCAGTAATCAAAAGCAGTGTAACAATTTCTACAATAGTATACAGCCAACAACTTTTGCATTTAGTAATTACAGCAATGTTCAGTAATTTAAATGAAAGTAACGTCATAATGCAAAAAATAGACGTTTGCAAGAAATATCTTAAATTATAATTGAGAAAAATGATTTGTGTTTTCAGGTGCTGATGTGCAATGTGGGCGTGGTCTTGACACACCTTTACACGCTGCAGCCAGGGTCAGTGGGGCAAAGGAGGTGGAGCTTCTGTTAGAATTTGGTGCTGATAGGACATCAAGGAACTCGGAGGGAAAGAAACCACTGGACTTGACTACAGATCAGAACATTAAACAGCTCCTGCAAGCTGCAGGTAAATATAACCACACAGTATATAAGCACTCCATATGCGCCTGTGCACTGTGATACTGATTTTGTCTCGTGTTTGGTTCCGCAGGTCCGAGCTCCCTGTCTCAGCTGTGCAGATGGTGTATTCGGCGCTCCCTGGGCCAAAAAAGATTAAATAAAACCAAGATGCTTTGCTTACCACATAGCCTACAAAATTATCTTCTCTATCATTAAAACACACTGTTTTTGTTTTGTCTTAGCACAACTCATTGTCTGCTTATCACAATACCATCTTTTATCTGTAAATAAGTGTAAAAGTGTAGACCAAAGTTTTGTGAATTTTATAATAAATATTTTTCTACATTCAAAAGTCTATTGTTTATTCTGGTGTATTATATGCTCACACAGACACACATCCACACAATCATTTAAACCAGACCAAGAACAAGTAAATCACTATAGCCTACTTCTACATTATATTTTTATTTTAGTTCTCATTATTTATGTTTGTTTTAATTGTAAATCAATTCTATACTACTTCTATTGTTATTTTTTTATTGCTGTCTTAAATTATTCAAGACAGCAATAAAATATACATACATCACTTCAACTTACTATTTGGAATTTTGGCAACTGGTGAGCTGCCTATAAAGTAATTTATAAAATGGTGAATAACTTATAAAACAAGTTTAAAATAGCTAAACTTATTTATGTGTAAAGCCAATTTGATAGTATTCAAATCAATGACAGTGTGGAGCTCAGCGTTACCTAAACAGCACAGCAGATGGCACCAAACGTAAGGGAGACATTGAAAATTTGTCCCTTCATTTTAAACACTGCAAGTCCAGTGGTCCACCGTAGTAATACGTATTAAAATAAAAAATAATATACATTATAATAAAATTAAAGAGTAAAGTAATCTGTCTGTCTGTCTTTGTAACAAATATCCATATGTGTGTGCGTGTGTGGTGTACACGGTCACAGGGAATCCGTGGGAGCACAGACTCCGCCCACGCCATGCTCGTCTCTAGGGGCGCGTGCGTGGGGGGGTTTGCCTCGCTCGCGTTGTGTGCAGATCATCGCAGCACAGTCATGAACGCACACACACTATAGCGCTGCTCCTGACCATACTGCAGTTCACGGGATATACATGAACGAGCTCTGCGCCAGGTAAGATGTTAGTTTTTATATCCTGTTGTGTGTTCGTCAATGCTCTCTCTCTCTCTCTCTCTCTCTCTCTCTCTCTCTGTTATTGTGGGTTAAACAGGTTTAAGGTGAGATGTTTCAATGGGTGAAGCACGAACTTCAATGTCCCCATTCTGTCTCATTCTATTTAACAGGATGTGTTTGTGTAAATGCTTAAAGTCTGTAAAGAGACTAAACCCTGACAAAGTCAGCATTGGATGGTTTCCTTTAACAACCTGCCTGTTATCCCTGCTGTTTTGTGACACTACAATGTCGTCTTGTCTCAGCAGGTGTATGAACAGGTGCAATGCAGTAGAGGTTTTATATTTTCCCAACTAGCCTGAATTCATATTTGTATAAAGATTTTTATTAAAGTTAGTTAAAAGTTTTACACTGATTATTTGGTTAAGTGTGAGAAAACGTGTGTGTTCAACAGATATCAGTGTTTATACAGAGTGCAGGGAAAACGGGGCTAGTTGTCCCACTTTTATGCTCCAGTGAATGTTTCTTTTTTATTGAATGTTTTTTTAAGACATTTTTTTATAGATGTACATACACTGATGTACATACACTTGGTGACAAGAAAGCTGTTGAACATTTTCACTCGCCCGTTTCAGTCCCAATGTTTATTTGTTGTGCCTTGTTTCCATTTACCCAATATGATGATATTAAAAACATTACAATTATTCAGTTCCATGGTAATGGTTCAGATAGTTTGTGACATTCTCCTTCATTTCATTTTAGCACTTGCCAGGCACTGGAATGATCAGTGTGGCATCCAGCAGAAAGCAGAGCTATTGTGACGTAATGTATGACAAACTCACATAGTATGTAACCTTTGAAGTGTTATCTCTCATTTCGTTTCCCCCTGCTCTTTAAAGGCGATGTGCTCCTGACATGTTTTATTTTTGCTGTGTAATGTGTTGATGACATTGAGTATAATCCTAGTCCCTACTGTTCGAGGAACTGACCTATTTGCCGACTCACACGGGTGGAAGAAGGCAAGTTATACACCCAGATTCAAGCTCTAATGGTTTCTTATCCACAGAGGTGACTTAACCAGTGAAACACAAAAACCGACTTATTTGTTGCGTGCTGCTAGTTAACTGTTAAACTGATGTCTTGTCTTGTATTATTTTTTCTGTGCTTTGAGCACCAAAACACAAGTGTATGTTTTCTAAGCACTTGCTATTTATACCCAAGCGATGATAATCAAGATAGCAGGAAGTTGGAGCAAAACAGTTTGACCGCCCTGCTTTCATTATTCAGGACACTTAATGAACGTGCTCAGCTACAGTATGTTGAATCGGTTTTGTTTCGGATGTTTCTCTTAGTCCATAGGAGAGATAAACTATACACGGATTAAGCATTTGTTGAAATACAGTAAATTACAGAGCCATACATGGACTGTGTATGAATAGCACTCAGATAATTGGTTCTCAGGGGAATGTTTTGAGATAAGTTCATATCTTTATATTAGGAAAGGAAAACCTTTTTTTGTGTCGACTTTGTTGTTATCAGCAGCCGGATCCTAATAGCTTGTCAGAAAATCTCACAGCCAAGACTGAAAGCACACAGTTGTGTTGCTTAATTAAACAGCAGAGCTCATTTTAAGACCTTTGTTGTGTTTTTATTGTGCACTGGTCCTGAATAAAGCAAATTGAGAAGTGTAATAGGCATCACATATAGAAGGCTGTCATGTTCAGTTGTTCACAGTACTCAGATTCTAGCGAAGCAATATCACACAATGAAATTCTGGACCGGATCTGACTCTTGTATAACTCAATATAAAGGGCTTGTCCCTGATGATTGACTGTACAGAACCGCCGCCTACTGCTGTCCTTCTAAACACGCGTGTTACTGTCCCATAACTGTCATTTTCAATTGATTTGTGTGTGTATGCGAGTTTACATTAAAGATTCAAAAGGGCACAGCTGGAAAAAAATCTACATCACATTAAGAGTAATGGAACCAGGTACTGTACATAAAGGATATTTGCAACCCTGATCTCTATACATAACAGCCATTACAAAATAAATCTGTTAAATTGTTATTCAAGACTTAGTTGTGGCTAATCTACACTTTATAGCACTGTGTTTTTTTTATAATGTTAATACGGCCTTTCTCAAAGGCATAAAGGAGGCATGAGTCCATTAAGCCAGGTGATGTCGATGAATGCGTCTTCGTCATTAGGAGAGTAATTACTGTGAGCACTGTGAGTCTGGACTGGCAGCTTGTTGACTTGACTATTTTGGGGTTTTTCCACTGCACTACATTTCCCAGGATTCCTTCTAGTCCTGTTTGAACTGAAGTCTTTAGGTCATTGGAGCCTGGGGTACCAATGGATTGATAGTGGGCAATTCCATCCAAATGTCAATCTTAAGATGAAAAACTCAAATTTTCCACTCAAGGTTTTTACCATACTAACATGTCACATGTCAATATTTGGTTTAAATACCCAAGTGAAGTCTCTCTTAAAGTTTTTAAAGATCCAGTTCTAGCGAATGGCAACCAGTGGCTCACTCCACCACTCACCCCTCCTTTTCGAAGCACTACGGTGGCTGACACAGGACAAATATATCGACACGTTTTCGCTGCTTTGCCGAAGGAGATAACATATTTACGAAAAGCACTCTGTAGAGCATTTTGTCCGTTTAGGGCTACTGTAGAAACAACATGGCGAATTACACGTAAGGGGACCCGGGGTGTATGTAGATAGAAAAAGCTTATTCTAAGGTAATAAAACACAACGCTTCCTTCATTATGTAAGGTCTTTATACACTTGTGAAGACATAGTTATGTAAATATTAAATTGCATTTCTGTTAATAGAGCCTCCTTAATATTACACATTGCACCTTTAAGGCAATTATTTTTTAAAGCATAGTTTTTCATAGTCAGGTACATGAAGTGTCACATCCATAACAGTCAATATTCTTCATAAATGGGCACATGAAAATGAAAATATAGTAATTATTTTATGTTCTATAAAGAGCCATCCCTTCTCCATTTATTATTGCTTCTGATTTGTACATTTTAATTCATAGAAATCCTACAAAGTATGTTGCCTCTCAAAAACGTGCGTTCATTTTGGTCACATCCATCACGCGTTAATTTTCCCTCTTTTAAAGCAGAAAAGTCATGCATAGTCTGGACTTTTTTGATGTCTGGACTCATCAGGGCTTTAGTAAAATAAAAACAGATTGTTCAATACATTCTCTGAGAATTAACATTTCGAGTTTTGACAGAAAATATCACATTCATAATGTTGCCCAGTGTTTGTTGCTGTTGTGTCTTTTACGTAGTTTAGGTATGTGGACTGAAGATGACTTCATAAGAGAACTGTGTGAGCGTGTGTTGACACAGGGCAGTGTGTACACTTCAATGTGTGTAATCAGGGTGGGATCCAAGAAGTTGCCACACCTTCTGTAACCTTGGAGGTTTTTTAATTTTTAGTTTTCAAGCAGCTCAGCAGTACATCAATTCTTTCCACTGTTTTTTCCTGCCTCGGGAGTATAAAATACTTTCATATTCGGATTTCAGACACACACTAGCAACCGCCTGAAGGCAGTGACAGTAAAGAGCAAAGGTTGTTTTTAATTAGTGCCAGATATTACTGGTCATGCTGTCTTTTCCTCACCAGAGACACGGAAGATACTCCAATGATGTTTGTGTGTCCCTGTAAACAGTGCTTGCGTGGACAATTTGAATTAATATTGCTTCACATCCTCCTGGTGAGACAGACACTAAATGTGAAAGCAACCTCAATTAGACACAAAGATAAGAAATGATACACTGACATTAGCATACATATGCACAGCAAAAACAGACGTTCATATCCACTTAGACAAATACACATATAGATATTTTTTATTTTGAAAGAAAATAATTATTCACCTGTTTGAGTGTATGTGTGTGCATTGTGTCACCAAATGCAACCACTTTTCTACGTGTAACTGATGGTGTGAAAAACAGCTTTTGAAGGTTTTGATTATGTATTCTGGCCCATCAGACTTACCAGATTTGTCAGACAGACAACAGGTAGTGTGCTAGAAACACACACACACACACACGCGCATGCACGCACACACACACACACACACACACACACAAACACACACACACACACACACACGCATGTTGGGTTTCCATGTTTTATAGGGACATTCCATAGACGCAATGGTTTTTATAGAGTACAAACTGTATATCATATTCCCTACCCCTAACCCACCTAACCCTAACAATCACACACAACTGTCTGCTCTTTTAGATTTTCAAAAAAGTGAATTCTGTATGATTTATAAGCTTGTTTACTCATGGGGACAAAAAAATGTCCCCACAAGGACAAGGATTTTGGATATTGCCATCTTTGTGGGGACATTTTGTCCCCATACCGTAGGGTTTACCCTTCCAGCACGCACACACACACGAATCTGCATCAAAGCTGAGATATACTCAGCATACACACATGGTTAAATGCACTTACAGTACATACAAAGCATACTGCACATTAACCAAACGTAAGTAGTTTACTTTCAGCCAAACTTCCTGTTCTTGAGAGAGTGAAGCTTAGATCTCTAACTTCAATCAGAATTCAACAGGATATGCAGTAGCCAGTTTTGAACATCAAAAAATGTATGTCTGATAGTCAATTCATTTTAATGAGACCTCAATAGCAGCAGACATTTATAATGATCTACTAAGAGCATGATGTGTCCTACACATTGTTGTGGCATATAAATAAACATGTCAAGGAGGTAAAATCATTTGGACCCTTGCTCATTTCATTGAGTTTTTCACACAAGTTGATCCCTGATGCCAAGGGTTTAGGATGTCCTTTTTTATTTTCTTTAAGGTTCCGAAAACACATTATCCCCAACAGAGCAATGACTTCATTTTGGTTAAATTTGCAATGCGACACCCATTCTGGTAAATGTGTATTATTAGAACGCTTAACTTAGGATTTCATTAAAAGTTGTTTTAATGAACTTTATTTCAATGGTTTCAATCACTACGTTTTAGCCTATTTGCTATTAACTCGGAGGTTGATGGTTCAGTCCCACGTATGCATGATGTACAGTGATTACTGTCTAACTCGATTACGCTTGTGCACTTGAGCAAGGCACTTCACCCCAGATAGCCGCTGGCAGACTGCCACTGCAGTTAGTGTATTGTCACTTTAAATAAAGCTAAATGGGGACTTATTAGTGGCTGTTTGGCTCAGCTGTCATATTAACATCTGGACTGTCTGTCTATTCACCAAGCTAATAACTGAGACCATGATGATCCATAATATTCATGTGTTGAACCAGTTAAAGGGATAGTTCAAAAATTCTTTCATCCATCACTTACCCTCATGTCATTTCAAACCTGTAGTCACGCAGAACACAAATGAAGATATTTTGAAGAATGTTAATCAAACAACATTGGACCCCATTGACTTCCATTTTATGTACACAAAACCACTAAGACTTTTCTTAAAATACCCTCTTTTGTGTCCCACAGAAGAAACAGATACAGATTTTTAAATAAATGATGACAGAATTTGTATTTTTGGGTGAACTATCCATTTAAGACTTTTGGATTTTAACTAAACTTGAACTGTTGGATTTATACTGTATGTCATTTTCAGTAAAATACATGTCTAAATCCCCTGTTAAGGTATTGTTTCGTGGTTATGCAACCATTTGTAATTAGGGGTTTCAGGTAGCATTAAGGACAAAACTGGGATAATAATTTCTAAAGGTCATACAATCATTATACATTTTATTCCCTTAAATTATTCATAATTTATTGTTTCATGGCCATTATCCACCCTATCGCTGACCGTTGCTGCAGTTCTTTTAGACTTTTATGCAAATGCCATCTTGCATGAGTGTTTTCTCATAGTTTTCAGGTTTGCTTTCAGGACTCGGGTCCAGTTTAGTTGGTACTGTTGCATTCTTCAAAATACCGCCGCGTAACTGTGGCTTTGCATAACATGCATTATAATGTAAATGTAAAATGTTCTGCTTAAAGTGATAGTTCACCCAAACATGAAAATTCTGTTGTCATTTACTCATCCTCTTGTCATTTTAAACCTTTAAGACTTTCTCCCGCAGAACACAAAAGAAGATATTTTGAAGAAAGTTGGTAACCGAACAGCGCCGGCACCCATTCACTTCTATTGTATAGACATAAAACCAGTGCAAGTGAATGGGGGCCGATTAACAACATTCTTCACAATATCTTCTTTCGTGTTCTGCGAAAGAAAGAAAGAAAAAAGTTATGCTTAAGGTTTTATAGTACAATAAATTATTTTTATATTTACTCTGTTTATTAGTATGACTCTAAGTTGATCATACAGAGTCGTGATTCATTCAATGTCAGACCTAAAAAACTGTCTGGATTTTATGCTTGCAGTCTTTCAACAAGTTAAAAACGCCAACGATGAACTGACCAAGACCTGCCACAATCCCACGATCACTGAGAGATGTATGGTATGTGAAAGATCAAGCAGATGACCTTTTTGGGAATGTGTAGGTGAACTACAGCAATCCTTCATTCTTTTTCTGATTGGTCGTAGGCCAATTTGATTGGCTGACTGTTGACCCCTTGTCATGGCGAAGACAACAGACTCCTTAAATCTGTCCTTCCTCCTAGAGCACGAAAGACAGATGATCCTGAGTGTCCTCCAGAAAGAAGAGAAGCTCCGTAAGCGTGAGGAGAAACGCATCAGGTAGCGTCTCTCACTTTCTCATTATCTGCCGCATAAAATTTGTAATGTGGATTCTGATTAATATGTGACAATGCGGTTTCAAGGCAGAAACACCAGCAGGGTAAATAAATTAGGAATCATTAGTGCTAAAGCGAACATAAATATTATCATTCCTTATCCTGAGGGTTTGGCATTTAATCAGATTCAGCAATACAAATTCATATGTATTGTTATTGTTGTAAGTAGCGCATTGTTAACATTTTTAAAGCAGTTACTGTTTTATTTATGCTAGTCTTTGTGTCTCAACAGGAAGTTGAAAAATGAACTTTTGGATCTAAAGCGAGTCGGGCGGCGCAGTTCTGCAGATCAGCGTGAGTGAGCCGTGTGTCTGCGTGCTCTGGGTCTCATCCTGCAGAGGGGTAATGTGTGCACCAACTGTCATCGACGTGTCTGCAACTTCTGCACTGCTACGCCTCCGGACAGCAAACACTGCAAATGCACCGTGTGTGCAAAGACTGCGTGAGTCATAGACAACATCCAAACACACTATGGCATGTGATGGAAAAAAGATACTCACAAATTTTGTTTCATACGTACCACCTACCATGGACCGCCAATAGGCAAATCATGGTAGAAGGTCTTCAACTAAAGTGATTAGATAAAGTGATAGGTATTTTTGTTTCTGCCCTGACCCCTGACTTTCTGTATAGGTTGTACAGTATGTCAACACAGTAAATTGCAATTGTCGAGAAATTTCATGAAGTCTTTATTAGAAGAACCAATTAAGCTGTGTGGCACTTCTGTAAATGGCGTTTAAACCTTGTTGTCTATGTGTGACTGGATTCTTTAGGGAGCTGAAGGTGGTTACAGGCGAATGGTTTCTGGAAGAAAGAGCCAAAAGGTTTCAACATGCTAGCAGTGATGTAGTCAAACAGTCTATCCTCTGCAGTCCTCCAGTAGGTGAGAGCAATTCAGAAGGAAGCTGAAGATGAGCGTTAATTTATTTTAAATAAAATGATCATCTGTGCAAGTCCTTGCTTATTGTGAAGTATTAAAGGGACAGTTCACCCCAAAGTAAAAATTCTATCTTCATTTACTCCCCCTTGAGTTCCAAATCTGTATAAAAATGTGTTCTGCTGAACACGGAGGAAGATATTTGGAAGAATGCTTGTAACCAAACAGCTTGGCCACCATGACTACAGTAGTTGGAAAAATGACAATGGTAGTCAAAAGTGCCCCAGAACTGTTTGCTTTCCTACATTCTTCAGAATATCTTCTTTTGTGTTCTACAAAACAAAGAAAATTTTCCTACTATGGTAGTCAATAGTGGCCAAGAACTGTTTGGTTAAAGGCATTCTTCCAAATATCTTTCTCCGTGTTCATCAGAATAGAAGAAAGAAATTTATACAGATTTGGAAGAACTCGAGGGTGAGTAAATGAAGCCAGAATTTTCATTTTTGGTTGAACTGTTCCTTTAAGTATTTCATATTTCTTCTTTGTAATGAGTTACATTTAGTATGTTTATTGCTTTCGGGGGCATAGCACAAGCAAAACAAATAAAGGAAGACTGTTTGCTGTATAAGGGTACAGTAGTAAGGATTGCAGTGATCAATATTCAGATTTTGCATTTTGTTACATTTTACTAGAATTGAATTGAATTAATTACAAATGTCAAATTTTCTTTGAAGATGAAGCCTCTACCCACAGACAGCCCACTCCGTCGGAGTTGGAGAGATCGGCCACGCCCAAATCTGAGAGATCGGCCACGCCCAAGTCACACAAAAGCGCAGGAAAGATCAAAAACAGGTGAGAGACATCATTTACAGTCCATTATACCACGGGGCTGTCGAATGCTTCAGTCTGATTGGTTGACAAACGTTCTATGGGTATGCATTAACTTTCGGTACATGCACACCTAGGAAGGTGTTCCAGGTCTGCCGACCGCATTACGGTTCCATATCACTTCGCCAAGTTTAAATAACAGAAAGATTATAGTGTAGCCTACAGGCCGTCACCTCACACAGCACCCTGATCTTGATTTAACTTTACAGTTGATGGAAACGCGTGCACAGTTTCGTTTCAATAAATAAAGCATTTCAAAAACAGTATAGAAATACATGCAGTGAAATCGAATAAATAAAATAACTAAATAGAAAAACAAAATGAATGAATAAACACAGATAGCCTACTGGTTCGTTTTCCTCTTCATGCTGCTTATAACTGATAACAAATATATTTAGATATTTCTACTCTTTCAAAAGTTTGCGTGATTTTTTTTAGTTTGCGAATATTTTTGCAAAAGTTTGCGAATATTATTTTCACTGGCTTTTCCGTCACATTGCTGCAAACATGCAGGTGTGGGCGCGCCGCGGTTTCTTGCTCTCTCTCTCACTCAAACGAGTCCGTTCGCTTTAACGGACGCTTGAAATGAGATGCGCAAGAAAGTAGTCCTACCATCAACAGCATTTTAAAGACGATAACATGACAAACGTTGAAATTAAACATTTGAACAATGTCCTGTTGTGTGGTAACCGTGGTATAAGCGGAATAATTGACTACGCTTCGCGTATGTTTTAAACTATGGCTTGGTTTGAAATGGCATAACACACTACTGTTTCTGCAGTATATATACAATATTGCATTTTTGATACATCTAAAAACCTGAATTAATATCAACTGTGATTCTTAACATCCTTTCTGGACTCATGATCACACTGCAAAAATTAAGAAGCAATTCTGGATTAAATTGCTTTTGTTAATGATATTGTCGTTGCATCATGTTTCATTACAAAACAGTAGGCGGTTTGTAATGTGCAGTATGCTGTAAGCTAGTTAAGGCTTCCTCATTACGCCTATGTCTGTCCATTAGGAAGAGAGCGGTTGCAGTGGAATCCTCAGGTTTGCCAACGATTCCCAATAACATGCGAGCGCAAACGCCCAGAACACCTTCCCACATAGAGGGAAGAAACAGGGTAACGCATGATGGCACATTTGCATTACTGTGTATGCGGACGTACACATGTGCATGACAAGTAGTATTTAATACCTACTGTGTGTTTTGTTCAGCCGGACGGGGCAGAGAGCATGACTAGTATACAAAGTAGCGACAGCGTTTCTGAAAAGATGGCAGGTGGGCGGAGCACACCCTCCATTGCCGTGTCCAGAGCCTCCCTCTCATCAGGTATCACCATGGCAATATTTTGACATATGTACCGATGCTCTTAATATGATTACAGGTCACAGATATAAAGTACTTACAACCTAAAACACTGGTCATTGTTTCTCTCTCTCTCTGTGATCACAGATCGCAGTCGCTCAGAAGTTGACCTCAGTAATGCCGTGGAAGGGTTTAGTGAAGACCCGCTGGTGAATCGTTGCCGTTCAGTACCAGGACTGAACGATGGGGTAGATGTTATCCCTTAAACCATTTCTGCATGCAACGTATTCCCGTTTGCAAGATATGATATGGACTTCCAGTCAGGGCTAAAGTGATAAGAGACAGCTGTAACACTTATCTCTTCTGGATATATAGTGCTACTTGGTGCATCACCACTTTTATCAGTTGTGTTGAATTTATATTGCCACGTCAAATAAAAACATTTAAACATAGCGAATGGACCACTTTGTAAGCTGTAAACACGGGTCCAGAAGCACTTCCGGTTTTCATTTTTTAAATATTGCATATGTAATTAAATCTTAAAGTTATGTATTTAACATTTGATTCTGTTTTAAATGTTCCGTTGGTTGTATTCTGTTTTTGTAGTGTTCAAAAATAAGGGTAACATTTTACAATAAGGTGCTGTTAGTTAACATTAGTAAATGCATTAGTTAACATTAGTTAACAATGAACAATTTCGTTTTTCAGCATTTTTAATCCTTCTAATGTTAGTTCATGTCAATACTGTTATTCATGTTAGTTCATGGTGCATTAACTAATGTTAACAGTGACAACGTTTGATTGTAATAATGTATTAGTAAATGCTGAAATGAACATGAATTAATAATAATACATTTGGTAGAAGTATTGTTCATTGTTAGCACCTTATTGTAAAGTGTTAACAAAAAATGAAACGGGATGTTCTTCTGGACTAGCGTTGAACCAGCGTTGTTTACGTTTTCCAAAGTGGTCTATAGTCGGTTTCATCTTAACAACATAAACAAACGTTTTTTCCACTATTTTTTTCCTGAGTGGTTACAAATGGCTTCTCGTGCATTAAATGGCTAAATGAAGCTTGTAATATTGCGTGTGGGGTTTCTCTGTGTGATATTCACTGAATTTGTTTTGTGCTGCAGGACTCGGATGAGGACATTGATGCTTTGTTATCAGCGCACTACAAAACCAACCGGAGCGTCAGCAGCGCGCAATCAATGGTATAATAGTTTACGCCGACAAAAACACATTTACACCATAATCACAGGCACAGCTCCATCATGCGCTCCAATGTGTGTCCTCCAGCTCTGTGCAAATGCGTGTGTGTGTTGCATGTGTGTAATGTGTTTAGTTGTACGTTTGTGTGTTTTATGGATATTATCTTTTCCCCTGGCTAAAGCTCCAGTTACACTTAATTTGTTGACTCACCTGGCAGACCCACATAATTATTTATTTTGCACACTCTCACGCACACATTAAAAAGGCACAATATGCATTGCTGTCTTATTCCGCCTTTACCTGCCCACACGTACGGACACAGGTGGTGCATTGAGACACAACAAAGAAAGATTATTCAGCCGAATGCGAAGACAAGTGGCCTTTTGGAAACGGATGAGATAGCTCGTAGCTCACACGCAGAATCTAAAAGCTGGATGAGTCATTACGGCACACCGGCAGATGTGAAGAGTGCTGAATGAAGGGGAAATGAGGGAGAAACAAACTATCAAAGACAGAGTCACTCGCCGAATGAAAGACGCTGAGATCTTAGAGTAGTTACAGAAAAAAGACAATTCTGTCATGTGCTCCATTTGTTCTTCAAAACCTGTATTTGCTTTCTTCTGTGGAACGCAATGGATGATGTCAGGCAAAATGTTCATGCTGTGAAAGTGAATGAGGACTGGGCCTATCAAGATCAGTGAAGCACCAAGTCTCTGATGTTCACATTGTTATTTGTGAGACAATCTTTCCTTGTGACAGCTTGCAAATCTTATTGATATATGAACACATTCAGATATCCATTTTGCGTTTCCCGATAACATTGATTTCAACATGATACAAGGCGGAGCAAATAATGACAGAATTTTCATTTTAAGCTGAACTTTTCACCGCTACAAATAAGCTCCGTTTTGCCTTGAGCATTCTCTGCTCATTCATAGAATCCATACTTTTCTTATTATTTCTGCTCTGTGCTTTCTCGCTTGCCTTCTCGCTATCAATCTTCTCTTTTCTCTTTCTTTCTCCTGTCGTCTTTATTCCAGTCTTCCACGCCTGCGTCGGAGAGAAAGTGGGGTTTCCTAAATGTCCCTGACTCAGACGCTGACACTGTGAGTGTGTGTGTCTGCTGATGTGTGTCTGTCTTGCTCCGGTGGCTTTGATTCGTCTGTACCACTGAAGAGACTGTCATACATACACTCTACATAACACAAGCGTAGAAGATTGCACACCTGAACACTCTTTCTGTCTTCCAGACCAGTATCAACAGTATGATGAGTGTATACAGTGAAACGGGGGACTTCGGAGACGTACGGGTTTCCGGGGAGATCCTGCTTAACATCTCCTACAGCTATAAAACAGGGGCACTCAACGTGCTTGTCCGCGAGTGCCGCTGCCTAGCAACCGGGGATGAGAGGAAACAGCGCACGGATTCGTAAGACCACACACACATCTGTATGCTCCGCTGTACACTTTACTTCACCCTGGCAGAGCATCCTTCAACACTTGATGTATAATTATTAGGGCTGAGAGTAGATTACAATCATTTATTGGATATAATATGATGCTTTTCTGTATTGAAAGAAATAAAATAATCTAAACAAATGTGGTTTTCATTATACTATTTGTTGAAGAATTTAAAAGGGGTTTAAAGATGAGTTGTTTGGAATTGCAGTTTGTTTGGGCTGGACGACTGGGTTGAAAAGAGCAATAACGGCTTTTTGCATGAGTTTAGGACAAAACGTATTTTGTTATATAACTAATGGCAGACAGAGGAAGCGTTTAAAACAATGGAAATGACCATTATTTTCACAACACTGGTGCCAGTAGTCATACAGATATCACACACTTTACCTTTAAACATATTTGTTGTCAAAACTTAGGGGTGTCACAACATACTGGTAGTGACTATAACCATGATATTAATAACTGTGATTATTGATATTGTGTTAATACTACATATATGATAATATCGTAAATAATTCAGCACCAATTTCTGGTCAACACTCCAAGAACCAAAATGGTTACAAACTCTCTCTGCCGTCATTGTAAAAAAATCTAAAATTAAAGATTAACATCATAAACGAGAAATGATTTGGGCAATTTTGTTGTGAAAATCTACTCTCATGACAGTCCCAACACATATTTGCACATAAGCATATTTATTTGTTTATTTATCGATTTCTTTTTATTTCTTTACTACAGTAACCACTGCCTAATTGTATTAGGGCTGTCAAACGATTAATTTGACATTTAATAGCCTTCAGAATAAAAGTTTGTTTTTACGTAATATACAGTATGTCGGCATACTGTGCATATTAATTTTGTATTTATAAAACACATACACTCATATATTTAAGAAAAATATCTATTTTTATATATTTAATTAATTTGATAAATAATTTCAATTATTGGTAAATAAAAATAAATACATCTAAATATTTCCTAAATGTATATACATGTATTAGTATGTTTTTGTGTTTATAAATACAAAATTAATATGCACAGTACACAGACATATATTACGTAAATGCAAACTTTTATTCTGGATGCAATTAATCGCGATTAATCGTTTGACAGCCCTAAAATATAATTGAATAAAAAAATATATTTGAATAATAAAACACTGAAGTGTGTGTGTGTGTTTTGCAGGTATGTTAAAACGTATCTCTTGCCAGACAAGTCCCGTCAAAGTAAGAGGAAAACCAGCATCAAAAGCAACACCACTAACCCAGTGTTCAATGAGAACCTGAGGGTAAGAGCTTCTGTCTGCATTATCAGGATGGATCTGCAAATAAGATATTGATTTTAAGGCTTCTGTCTTCCGTCTGTCGGTGTAGTACGTGGTCAGTCACTCTCAGCTGGAGACGCGCACGCTGCAGGTGTCTGTGTGGCATCACGATCGCTTCGGACACAACAGCTTCCTGGGGGAGACAGAGGTGACCTTTGACTCCTGGGAGTTTGACAGTCATTTAGAGGAATGGTTCGCTCTGCAGCCCAGGGTGAGCTAAACACAGGCACAGAAACAAACGATAACGAATTATTGATGTTATGGTGTGTAAACAGTGATCTTGTGTTGTGTGTATCAGAATGAGTCTTATGTAGACTCAGTGATGCAGTATAAAGGCGAACTGACGGTGGTTTTGAAGTACATCCCTGCAGAGAGAAATATCTCACCGCCACTGGATCAAGTGCAAGGTACGATTTAGAAGTTTCTCATTTCAAAAGCTAATTTTCTTTTCATTTTTTGGAAAGAAATACTATGATCTGTGTGGATGATCTCACTGCTCTGTATCGAAAAAGCAATAAAACCGCAGTTATTATGTTAGGGACTTTTACATTGCATTTTTATTGCATAAAGTCACATGGCTGTGTTGTTTGTGCTCACCCAAGCTCTTGTTTCTGCTCACTGTCTGTGTTAATAGAGTCCACGATCAATCTCACTCTCTGTATTTCTCTCTGCCTCAGTGAAAAAGGGATTTCTGAAAGGAAAGAAAATGATCACACTCCCTAAAGGTGGAATGGTGGAGTTGCTGGTTAAGGAGGCCAAGAACTTGATGGCCGTAAAAGGAGGTTCTTCTGATCCGTTCGTCAAAGGGTAAGCAGATTGCTGCACTTGCTCGCTGATAAACGCATGGCAAACTTACGCTTCTGGTTTGCGTGTCAGATACCTGCTGCCCGATGACAAAAAAAGCACAAAGCACAAGACATCCGTGGTGAAGCGCACGGTGAATCCACGCTGGAATCACACCTTCACGTATTGCGGTCTGCAGCACAGTGATCTGGACAGCGTATGTCTGGAGCTCACCGTTTGGGACAGAGAACCGCTCGCCAGCAACGTCTTCCTGGGTGGGGTGCGGCTGGGGGCAGGAACAGGTGTGAATGGTTCTGTTTTTTTGTCCTTTGAATGAACTTCTTTTTAGCTCTTATATTAGGTTATTTGTTTACGTTCTGTCATGATTTGGAAAGACTCAAGTCTGACAGTCAAATCTGAGGATCAAATTTGGATAATTGTAAAAGTCCCAGTTGCACTTGACTGTTCTTTATAATTGATCAAATTTCTCATTTTTAACAAGACTAGTGTTGATTGATAATGTGGCAACACATTTTACATTTAGGGTATAATTATGTTTATTAAAGGAGCATTTTGTCGCTGTACTTCCGAAACCTCGGACATCCAAATTAGCTGTTTTTCAGGAAATAGAAAAAACGATGTACTTTTTCAATTATTTAAAGTGATAGTTCACCCAAAAATGAAAATTTTGTCATCATTTGCTCACCCTCATGTCATTTCATACCTGTATAAAATATATTTTTGTTCTGATGAACACACAGAAAGATATTTGGGAGAATTCTTTGACATCTTTGACTGCCATAGTAGGAAAAATTAAAGGGTAGTCAAAGGTGACCCAGAACTGTTTGTGTTCCTAAATTCTTCAAAATATTTCACTCTGTGTTCAACCGAACAGCAAAATATACATTTTCTTTCCTACTATGGTAGTGGATGATGTCACAGAACTGAAAATTGTTAACATTCTTACAAATATCTTTCTTTGTGTTTAACAGAAACACAGAAATGTATAAAGGTTTGAAACAACCCGAGGGTGAGTAAATGATGACAGAATTTTTATTTTTGGGTGAACTATCCCTTTAATGAAAGTGTGATAGAGTAGAGGGAAGAGTAATACTGTGTTATCAAAGTTGACAAGCACTTTTTAATACTTTTTATTTATACAAAACAATACAAATCACAAAATATGGAGATACAAGGTTTCAGAAGGACAGCAGCGATATTCTACAATCTAGTTTTAATAGTAAACTCCACCTGTATTGTTAGTCTAATGTCTGACACCAGAAACATTTATTATTTAGTTTAACATACCCATTTGTATTCCTCTTTCTGACCCTTAGAATTTAAACTGTTTTCCTTTAAAGGTCCAGTGTATGAAATTTAGCGGCATCTAGTGGTGAGGTTGCGAATTACAACCAACAGCTCACTCCAACCCCCCGCCCTTTCGAAGCACTATGGCGGCTGATACAGAACTAAGATGTTGTCACATTTTTGCTTCTTTGCCATAGGAGATAACGTATTTGGGTAATAAAAACATAACGCTTCATTACGTAAGGTCTTTATACACCCCTGAAGACATAGTTATGCATTTTATATTGCATTTCTGTCAATAGATCCTCCAAAAAATCACACACTGGCCTTTAAGAAATCTATAAATGTATGACCTCTGTTATGACTGGCTAAACACTTTGCATGTGAAATGAGTAAAAACACCCCTGCCGAGTTCCTGAGAAGCCATTGATACATACAGTAAATGTGCACAGTTCTATGTGTATGTGTAATAGTTCACATGGACTGATGACCCATTTTTGCAGCTTGTTTTACATAAATGGTCTGAATGGCTTTGCTTCATGCCAGACTATGTATTCATAGTAGACAGAATTACTTTTTTTTTTAAACAAGGCAAATCAATGGTACGGCCCCTTTAGGCAATAAAGCTGTATCTCTAACACACAAGCAGTTAACTGACCTATTTGTGACCTGCAGGTCTGAGTTACGGGAAGGAAGTGGACTGGAACGATGCTTACGGGGAGGAGCAGCGGCTATGGCAACGCATGATTGAGAACCCAGAAGTCCCGCAGGAGTGCACACTGATGCTGCGATCAAGCATGGCCAAAGGAAAGACTTAGAGAGTAAGGGACAAAAATAAAGAAGAGGGTGTTTTCCTGGCAATACACATCATGTCCGATCATCACTAGACAATTTAAAGTGTTTGTAATGGCATTAGCCACATTCTTATTCCATTAGTGTGCATGTGCATACTACATTTTCAAATGCATACGCAAGTATATGTGCATAGACCTCTAAGGCCAGTTTTATGGTATTAACATTTGGGTGTTTTAGCGCTATCCATCTGTGATTAGATTGCTGAAAAGGGATGTTAATACCGGTATGAATGCACACACATTAACATGAGGACTGTTTAAAAAGAGCACAGTAAAAGTCAGCAATCCAAGGTCACATTATTGTCCTGAAAGAACAAAGCACTAAGCACTTCTTCACACAAATCAAATTTGCACAAATAGCATCTGCACACAACCCAAGCACTTACAAAAAAAACCCTTAGAAGAAAAAACAAACTGGTTAAAATCAAGATTGTCGAGAATTGTTCGATTTCAAGAGTGTGGATGACATGTTAGCTTGAATGCACTGAATATTGCTGTGGATTAAAGGCACAGTTCACCCAAAAATACAAATTCTGTCATCATTTATTCACCTTTGAGTTGTTCCAAACCTGTATGACTTTCTTTGTTCTGATGAACACAGAGAAAGATATTTGGAAAAATTCTTGGCCACCATTGACTACCATATAGTAGGAACAATTACAATGTTAGTCAAAAGTGCCCCAGAACTGTTTGCTTTTCTAAATTCTTCCAAATATCTTCTTTTGTGTTCAACAGAACAAAGACATTTATAATGCAATTTTTCCGACTGTAGTCAATGGTGGCCAAGAACTGTTTGGTTGCAAACATTCTTCCTGTGTTCATCAGAACAAACAAAATTTATACAGATTTAGAACAACTTGAGGGTGGGTAAATGAAGACAGAATTTTCATTTTTGTGTGAACTGTGCCTTTGAAACCCTGGCCAAATGCATAAATGAAAATCAGGTTTGGGGGAAAAACATATTTTGATAGTTTACTTTGTAATACCGTATCAATATCTCACAACAGAATTTATTATTTTTAGTTCAGTTTTCACATGTATTTTTGATAAATGTAGAGCACATCTGTGAGAAGGCAAAACTGTACTGTAGCACACACTTAATAATTTATCTTCACCCAAAATCCAAGCTCAGAATGAGCTAAAAATATAATTGTGCATGTCCAGTGCAGATGAAAGTGAATAAAACTACTCATTAAACAAAAATGCAATATTATGGTATTGTGACCTAGATATTAGTATATTTTATAGCTGGTTACCATAATAGCATATAACTAATAACAGTCATTTCCTTGAGCCCATGTAAACAGACATGTACAAATGTAAACATCCTGATGTTTGTTACCTCAGATCTGTCCCGACTGTGTTGCAAGTTGATTTGCCTGAAAATGATTCTTGGCTGTACATTTTTTTGCTTTACTGAAAAAAAGAACTGAAGATAATATATCTTTTTGAGGACACTATTTCATCATATTTAAGTAGATTTGCATTTTTTCTAGAGAATGAAGATGGAAAAGTTGTATTGAAGATAGAGGGGTGCAAGAAATTGAAACTAAACCATGTAATAATCAAATCACAATACAGCATGCACTTATTAGACTAGGTAGATGCACAAAGGTACATTCGATCAGACACAACATTATTGTTCTTTTTTCAAAATATGAAAAAACAAAAACAGAGAGGCTAAAATTATCTAACAAACAACGTTGTAATTGAACCTATAATTTTATTTAAATGGTTGGAAGAAATGCTTTAGGATTATGCACTATAGAATCACAACACCAATAGTCCCAATATTGAGTTTTGTGGTGACCCATCTAGTCACTGTGAATTCTCCATGAATAATGTGTACTTTTATTGTTTCAACCCATTATTCTTGTTAGCATTCAAAATAGGAATAGACCTTATATGAAAACCTATAATAAAGTAATAGCTGGTGTTATACCAGATTTTGTGGCATGTGTAAGGCTTTATCAATGTCAAAGTGTGACCGCCATTGTTACATGTACAGTATAAACCATGTCCAAAATTGTTCAAAGCTGTTAGATTTACAGCATGTTTACTGTGCGTGTGCAGTTTCCACATCAGGAAGACTTTAGAAGTCTCAAACATGTACCGGTCTGTACTGTACTGTTCTTTATCATCTTCAGAAAGATTAAGAATAAACTATTATTAAGCAGCAGTTGTTCTTATTTTATTATTCCAAATAGAATACAAAAAAAATCTGTTTTAGTGTGTGTGTGTGTGTGTGTGTGGCTGCCATAGTCCTGCTGACAATGTGATGACCTAGGACATATTTTGCAATGGGTAATTAAAAACCTCTTTCACTTCACAATATTTAAACATATGTGACCCTGGATCACAAAACCAGTCTTAAGTAGCACGGGAACATTTTTAGTAAAAGACAAAAATACATTGTATGGGTCAAAATTATCGATTTTTCTTTTATGCCAAAATTCATTAGGATATTAAGTAAAGATCATGTTCCATGAAGATATTTTGTAAATTTCCTACCTTAAATATATAAAAACGTTATTTTTGTGAGTGGATGGTCTGCCACAGTGCCCCTGATTAACAACTTCAAAGGCAATTTTCTCAATATTTTGATTTTTTGCGCTCTCAGATTCCAGAGTTTTAAACGGTTGTATCTCAGCCAGATATTGTCATATTCTAACAACCCGTATATCTATAGAAAGTTGATTTATTCAGCTTTCAGATGATGTAAAAATCTTCGAAAAATTTCGAAAAATTGACCCATAAGACTGGTTTTGTTGTCCAGGGTCACATATTTATTTTACAAACCAAAGAACCAAGATAAACATGGCATTTTAAGAAATTCGACTCCCATACTCTCAACCGTCAGTCAATAAAAAGGCCTTTATTACTTTAACATAGCTTTGGTAGCATTTCATGAGAAAGGTAGACTGTCCATTTTGACAAATAGAGACACATAAAACACATAAAATAAAGTAAGAGTTTCGTAAAAAAGACAAACAACAGAGACTCACTCATGCATTCGATTTTCCGAGACGTGTATTTGTGTGTTTTCAATGGATGTGTAGCAGCTCTATCCAGACTCTTGTAGTCTGGTTAGATTTATACCCAGTAGAAAAGAATGAGGAACCATGTGTGTTTCTAGCAGCTCTGTCCAGCCTCTTTCTGTAGCAAGGCCTCCTCTGTGCGCATTGGAAAGGTGTCAATGGTGGTAAAGATCTCAGCTGCTGTGATTGGGAAGGTGTAGCGCTGCTTATCCACACCCTGTTTATCCAGCAGTACCATGGAAAAAGAGTTCTGAGAGAGCTGCAGTAGCAACCTGACCAAATACAAACAAAGCACACTTCATGAGTTCAGATTCAGTTACACACCTACAGAAGGATTGTTGTTATGTTCAGTTAGTTGGGAGCAATTTACTAAACAATTTCCAACATCAAGTTGCATTCAAATTTGCATTCCCTTATAAGAAACTAGTGGTTGCATGCTAGAGAAAATAGTAAGTTTAGTTTAGGTTTAAAATGTATGTTCTACATTAATCAAATGCTGCATCAGATGTGCCTTGAAAAGTGTATGTTGACTGAGAAAACAATAGAACCCTGCAGAAAAAAACAACAGAAACCATTAAAGAAGTTCTAATGGTTTGAACCCTGCTGAAAAACCCAACAGAAACCATTACAGAATTTCGGTAACACTTTACATTAAGGTTCCCTTCATAAAGCATTTATAAATGTGTTCATTAATGATTAATAAGTAATTTACAAATGCATTATAAAGCAGATATAACTGCATAAATAAAAAGGGGGGTTCTAACGAAATACCTGCCAAATAGTGAGCCATTTTAACTCGCATGTTATAAATGCTTAATAAATGTATTTATTAAGCATTTATTTGACTCGAAAGCAGATTCATTATTATCTTGGTGTTGTTTGCAAAATAGGCTGTTATGTTGGTTTTTCTTATTATTGTATATTTCATATCTTATGTCACTTTTCAAACCATGTTGCTTACCTCATCCGATTCCGAATGTCTTACAGTGCCCTCCAGAATGCCTTCAGATCATGATGCTTATCCAAAGCAGTTTTTTCTTGTTTACCAAGATAAATTCATCAAACTTTTGATCACTTTTTAACACTAAATGCACAAAGGTTGTTGTAAACTTGTTTGTTAACGACGTTTTATTAATGATTCAATTACTTCCAATAGTTAATCAAAACCAGAAAACATTTATTATTTATTGTAGAAACAGCTTGCTCACAAGGCTACATCTCTGATGTGAATCATACATTTAGAAGTATTGACAGTCCATGAAAGTGCACTTTAAAGAAAAGAGGATGCCTGTGAAGTATTCATTCACAACTTCAAAACTTGAAGAAAAATGTTAAGATTTATAAATGTTAGCAAACCATGAAAGTGTGCCTTAATATAGTGGATTCATGTGAACCATTTATGAAATATACAATAATAATAAAAAAAAAACATTACACCCTACAGTCTCCAGTCTGATAGATATTTTGCAAATAAATAATGAATAAATAATTTATTAGTCATTTATAACATGCGAGTTAAAAATGGCTCACTATTTGGCAGGTATTTTGTTAGAATTCCTTTTTATTTAAACAGTTATACCTGCTTTATAATGCATTTGTAAATGACTGCTTTATAAAGGGAACCTTAATGTAAGTGTTACCAGAATTTCTAATGGTTTCCATTAAAACATCATTATGAACCATTAGCTTTTCCATTAAAACATCATTATGAACCATTAGCTTTTCCATTAAAACCATTACAAAATTCCTTTTTGTAGTGTGTTTTGGGCATTATTCCATTAGAATTTAACATAGATAGACAACAATAGAATTTAACACAAATAGAATCCATCACATATCAGTAAAACCATTACAGTTTCCATTAAAGCCAGTAAAAATCCAATTAAAGGTGCAGTGAACTTGCCGTTTTTACTGTTTTATACTATTGTCTGATGTCTACTTATGACGTTCGCGTGGTTTTTACATTCAAAAACATCAAAATCAATAAGTAATAGGCTATTTTCTACCCTGGTTTTGAGGCCGGCTGGAGAAACGCTCGGTTTTTTAAGGGCGGGCCGCATAGAAGACTTGGAAGTAAACACCCACTGCTATGATTGGATAGCAGCTTGCGTAGTTGACTAGTTGGAGCCTTCTGTGAATTTGGTTAGAGACGTAACGTTACGTAACTTGATTTTACTTAAATTTACAGACTTATTTCCCGGATGTGATGGCAAGGCTTTGCGTATAGTTTGTATAGCCTATAGTTGTATGGTGTTTAGTGATATATGACCCTACATGTCAGCATTTAAGACCCGCGAACCAGACAGAAGATCACCGCGATCGCGGGTCTCAAATGTTATAGTTTTCATGATAAATAAACAAACGGTAGACTCCCGGCCAAAACGACAGTATTGGCAGATATGGATATGGAAACACTTCAAAACAGCCTCCATTATTCGCAAACGGTGGATAAAACCTTGAAAAATGATATATGAGCCCGCCAAATCACAGAGATGCCGATTACAGTTATTACAAATGACTAGAGGTCCCCAGGTAATACTATCAGGGCATATCAAGCGATCTCTAACAAAGCAATAGTGACAAATATGTTTTACTCGCATAAGATTGCTGCGCCATTCCTATCAGATCCAATATTGACGGCACAGCACTGCTTTTTAATTTTAGTCTCTCCGCAAATCCAGTGTCAACCTGTGACTTGTTCATGAATCCGCGTTGAAATGAAGCAAACAAACACTCAATGTTTTCCCCACGTGAGCTGGAACGTCTTTAAAAATGAACTTCAACCACGCATTCCTACTGTCGGAATCCGAAGGAAGGTTATGCAGCGACTGTGTTCTTCCACAACCAGGCACTGCACAATATTTAAAATTGTGGTCCTAGTTCACTGCACCTTTAAAACCATTATAACTTCTTTAATGGTTTCTGTTGTTTTTTTTCAGCAGGGTGGCTTAATTTAAAGGGATTTGTATTGGTTTTAATGGAAACTGTAATGGTTTTACTGGCATGTGATTTATTCCATTGGTGGGATGTTAAATCCTATTGTCATTTCAACTCCACCTGTCATTTCAGCCTGACGATCCGACTGTTTCTACACGAATTTCAGCATGCCTGGATGAAGGACCATCACCTGCAGCTGAACCTTGCTAAAACAGAACTGCTTGTAATCCCGTCCGACCCAAAGATTCATAACAACCTCTCCATTCAACTGGGCTCATCAACCATCACATCTTCAGGAACGGCCAGAAACCTGGGAGTGGTAATCGACGATCAGCTAAACTTCACAGATCAGGTTGCCAGCACCATTTGGTGCTGTAGATTCATCTTCTAAATATCAGGAGAATTAGACCTTTCCTATCCGAGCATGCTACGCAGGTCCTAGTCCAAGCTCTTGTTCTGTCCAGACTGGACTATTGCAATGCACTAGCTGGACTTCCTGGATTTAATGGGTATAATCAGAATGATATTGGTTTTAATGGAAACTATAATGGTGTCAACTGGTGTTTGATGGATTCTATTGGTGGGGTGTTCTCTGGCAGATGGGAACCATTATCACCCTAATGGAATAATGCCCAAAACACTACAAAAAGGAATTTTGTAATGGTTTTAATCAAAAGAGCTAATGGTTCATAATGGTATTTTAATGAAAACCATTAGAATTTCTGTGATGATTTTGTTTTCTGTCGGCTGTGAATGAATATCAATTAACTCATAATGCAACACCATCTTTGCAGTGTAAAACTGGCTATAGGCAGCTAAACAGGACAACTACAACACACAATTCTGTATGAAAACAATGTTATGGAGGATTTTTAATTATGTTAAATATTATAATAAATATTTAAATTTTTATTGTTTTTATAGACCAAAAATTAACAGCGCACTTATGGCTAAAATTATCTTAAAAGAAAGATTGTATAATTGAATTGAATGCTTAAGTAATTTGTAAAAAGATAAATACTATTTTAAACAATATCAATACAGTGCTGTTTGTCAAGTACTGATATCAAGCGTCTTAAAAGCAGTACCTGAGTTGTAGAGCCAGTCCTGGAGGAATGAGTCTGTGTCTGATACGGCCAAGCTGAGCTGGATACACCCCCACCAGCTCAATCACTGTCACATGTCTCAGGTCCAGACCGCACTGTGCATGCTGAACCACACACACAACACAGATCATTCCATGTCCACTTATTTATGGTACAGGCTGTTTTCGGCTGAATTCTAGAAGCATGATTCTTTATCTATTTCTGTTCCTTGAAGATGAAATTAAAATGGAAATTTTGTGTGGGTCAGTCTGTGCCTGTTAGGTTTTGAAGCATCTATATGCTAATGTACACCTAAAAGTTCACCTAATAAAAGTTTAGCAGACAAAAGCGCATTTCAAATAATAGTTTTTCTGTTGAAGGAAATTGATCAAAGACGTTGTTGAGAAATATTGTCCTCAGGACCAAATAACATCCAAAATGGTTTTTAGACCTTTTTTAACACCTAACAATAGCAAGCAGCTTTACATCCAAAGTGTGATTTTAGTGTAAAGAAACATTTAAAGGGATACTCCGCCCAGAAATGAAAATTATGTCATGAATCACCCTCCGCCCTCAAGTTGTTCCAAATCTGCATAAATTTCATTGTGCTGCTGAACACAAGGAAAGATATTTGGAAAAATGTTAGCAACTGAAATTTCTGGGACATCATTGACTACCATAGTAGGAAAAATTAAAATGGTAGTCAAAGGTGCCCCAGAGCTGTTTGCTTTTCTACATTCTTTAAAATATCTTCTTTCGTGTTCACAAAAACAAAGAAATTTACAAAGCAAATTTTCCTACTATGCTAGTCAATGGTGGCCAAGAACGGTTTAGTTACAAGCATGCTTCCAAATATCTTTCTGTGTTCATCAGAACAAAGAAATGTATACAGATTTGGAACAACTTGAGGGTGAGTAGACGATGACAGAATTTTCACTTTTGGGTGGAGTATCCCTTTAACTTATACCTGTAAATTGGTCATTTGGAATCTGTAGTAATGATTGGCAGCCGAGGGTGCGGAGATGATCAAAAGTCGTCGTTTCTCATAGAACTGGTCCAGTAGCGCAGCAGCCGACCGCACACCGACGTTAACATTCATGGCTGTTGATAATATCAAAGTTCAGAGAGTGAGACAGCAGCAGTCAGATCAAACTCAAGTTTAAACTGATGAACTCTGTATGGATTGTGGGGTAAGGGTTCCCCCTTGATAAGCTTATGTTTCTATACCATAATATGCTATTAAATCTTACTCAAGGACATATAAGAAATAAGGTATTTTTCTCTTGCTTAGCCGGTGTATTTGTTTATCAGATGTTAATGTGTGTTTCATACCAACACATGAAGTCTCCAAGCCGGACCACTCCATGTTAAACTGGCAGACCCTGGCAGCGCTTCCCTTCAGCTCGTACCCACCCAGACAGCGGAATTCACATGTGGCCCCGTAATTGTCACCCGCGCTGTCACATTTCACCCAGCCGTTGTCAGGGACAGAAAGAGGAGTACAGCGACGCACTGCAACACACGTAACAAACACTCGTGACATTCCACACGGTGAGGTGCATTTTCAGTATTGTATGAGGAAAGTTTGTTGTTCTTGCCCATTAGAAGCAGTAATGTACTTTATGACGCGTTCATGACTCACCTTTCACTCGAACGTTGAACCTGCAGGAAGCTTTGTTCCCAGCCCGATCAAGAACAGTGTATGATAATTTATGATTCCCTTCCGGAAAGTGAGTGCCTGATGGCTTTCCTTTCAATATAACACTACAACACATAAAAAAACCTATAGACATCTACCACATGCATAAATATAAATGCAGCATAAAAAACTGATGTCTGTGTGATACGCTCACTCTGTTAAGATGCCGTCTGCAGTGTCTTTACCCTCCGGTGTATCCCATGTGAATTTAGCTGTCAGTTTCCCAGGTTCAGCTGTCTTCTCCTTTACATTAGGACACTTAATAACAGGAGGATCCACATCTGAGAAAGAAAACACCGGCAGCAGCAAGTAAATTGATTTGTGGATGTGAAATGAAGTTTGCGAGTGATGAATGGCTGTTTCACCCACCCAGACACGCGCTGTTGCCACCGCTCCACGTTCTGCTGCTCTGGCAGGTGGCACTGCGGACTCCATGCATCGTGTAGCCCGGCGAGCAGAAGAATTGACAGCGTGAATTAAAGTAGGACCCGTCTGAACACTTGAAACCTCCATTAGACGGCATGGCCAGTTTAGGACAGCGGACCTCTGAGAACATGATTCATTCAAGCATTGGTTCAAAATGGATTTTCAGCGGACAATCACTGCCATCAATGCAACCGATATGTTTTTTGATTGATATGCATTGGGTTGTGGGTTTTACTGTTTTTCACAGATTCTGTGAAGAAGGTTTGAGCTATTGAAAACCAATGTGAACAAATGAGTAAAAAAATGTGTTCTTTTGAACAGCTAGAAATGAATTCACATCACTCTGACACAGATTTTCGCATACACCGTTGTGTTTAAAAGTGATTTCCAACTTAACTTTTTTTTAATGATTTTAAAGATGCAAAAAAACGTTGTATTAACGTTGCATAGTTGTACAGTGAGTGTAAACTGAGCTAAGGTAAGGAGAGCTAAATAGAATTTAAGAAAAATGTACAAATATTACTACACAAGAGGATCAACAAATGATTTGTTCCTGTGAGCTATTTTGTGTGCTTTGCATTTTTTTTGTATATTTAAATAAAATCCACATTCCCTGATATGCTGTAGTTAAAAAAAGTTGTATATAAATAAATATGCTAAACGTTTAGTATTTCGTCCATTTTGTACCATAGTCCACATAATTTGATGGTTTAATTTAACCTGAAGAGGAATTTTTTGGAGGCTCTATTAACAGAAATGCAATATAATATACATAAATATGTCTTCAGAGGTGTATAAAGACCTTACATAATGAAGCGTTGGGTTTTTATTACCTTAGAATGAGCCATTTCTATCTACACACACCCTTGTGGTCCCCCTGCATGGAATTCGCCATGTTGTTTCTACGGTAGCCCTAAACGGACAAACTGCTCTTCAGAGCATGTTTCGCAAATACGTTATCTCCTTCGGCAAAGAAGCGAAAACGTGACAACATCTTAGTCCTGTGTCAGCCATCTTAGTACTTCGAAAGGGGAGGAGTGAGCTGTTGGTTGCAATTTGTAACCTCACCGCTAGATGCCGCTACATTTCCGTGGACCTTTACAAGCAAATATTGTAAAAATATGCCCACACAGACATCATTTTTGGCCACTGCTGTACATCCATAGGAATGTCTAAAGGAATCTGTTTGTCCAACCAGTGGAAGAGAGATAGGGGAAACCTTTAAATTCCATTCGTGTCTCTAGAGGCACAGAAATGAAACACTTTCCCTTTAACTCCTCTTTCAGTCTTAACTTGTAAATTATACAATAAAATCAAATAGTGACTGTGCAGTATACACTAAAAAAAAAGATTTTTTGATGCGGTTCAACTTACATGAACAAATCACTTTCATTTAACACGATTGTATAGGTTATAGCTCAAACAAAAGAAGCTCTTTGGTTGAACATGATTCTGTCATGGACAGTGGTTCCACATGTTTGAGTCATGTTTTCTTAACATGAAATTAACATGTAGAGAGAACATGAATGAATCAAGTAAACTCAACATGAAATGAACATGTTAAGTGAACATGATTGAATCAAGTAAACACAACAAGATACTCTTCTGCACAACTCTTAAAACAGACGTCACAAAAACTCTTTAAAATGCCAACACAACAGAATACTCAACTCTAATACCCTGATAGCAAGCAACCATTAAATCGATGTTAAAAATGATTGATTTGTCAATGTTAATGGCATTGAATCAAAATAACTTTTGCACCCACAATTCATGTTGAAGAAAATGAAATTTCATCAAACCATTGTTGTGATCGGTGTTTGCTTTAGTTGGGACCTTGATTCTTGACATTGTTAAGTAAGCTCCTCCATTTCTCCTGTTCTCTTTCAATGCTTGTGAATGTGTTTAATGAAAGCACATGTAAAGCATAAAGAAAGTAAACCATCACAACAGGACAGTTATAGTTGTTTGCCTTTTTTTTTTGGTGTGTTATATAAAAAAGAAGCAGCATTAAATTTATAGTAATATTGATGATTGATTGATATGTTCTGGTCACAAATGCGATAAAAAAAGTTTTAGCGGCACGTTTAAACATCAACACTCATCATACAAACCTCAACAATGGTGACAATCATCAAACAAATTCAGATAAACAGATCAAGTGCAATGCATGCTGGGAGTCATGAATGACTTTTGAACTATGATGTTACCCAGCATGCATTGCAGCATGAAGCTTTCTTTTGTTGATTGTCACCATTGTTGAGTTTCATACACCGATTCTTCATGTCTAATTGATTCAGCTATATATTTCTCCTCTGGAACATCACATAATGTTAACAATAACACAACAATCTCATGAACATCAACCCCAGTAACTTCACAATGACTACACTGGATCCTGCTGGACCCTCGTTGTCTTTGCCGCAACAAATATATAACAAGACAATTTCAATAGGCAAAGAAAATCAAACATTAAAAGACGAATCAAGAGCCCAACTAAAGCAAACACTGATCACAATAATGGTGATTTGTTCTTCTACAATGTTAATTTCATGTTGAGGTTACTTGATTCATTTATGTTCTTGCTACATGTTCATTTCATGTTGAGAAAACATGACTCAAACATGTGGAACCACTGTCCATGACTGAATCATGTTAAACCAAAGAATTATTTTTTTGAGTGTTCTTTATTTAGAGATTTTCATCCCAAGGAAACACGATCTTATAATCAGATTGCAGGAATGGTAAAGTCAGACCTCTGCAGGCGTAGTTTCCCGACCACTGCTTGCTGGCCATGCAGAGGATCTCGCTGCTTCCGTGCATCTCATAGCCTGTCTTACACCGGATCTTGCACCGAGCTCCCAGGACGTTCTTGTAACGCTCCCCACGCGGTGTCTGGCAGCTGATGTGGCCGTGTTTGACTTTCACCGGAGCACACCACGGCACACCTAGAAAAGAGACACATCATCATTTGCAAGCAAGTTCAAACTAGATCAGAAGTAATACATCAACTCAAACCACAACAAGTTTTCAATTGATATATATATATACACATGACCTTATATACCGTACTTACCTTGACAACTGTCATCATCCAACCACACATGAAGGAATTGTAAACAAAGATACAAAGGTAGAGAATAAGAGGAAGCAGTAATACCGAGATCTGAGCTGGCAGTCAGAGGCGTAGATGTGTATATACATTCTGACAGCAGCACTCACGTCTTAAGATGTGATACGAGTGGTTATGGAGTGAACATTGGCTTAATGTTGTGGGTAAACGGATTGTGTGCAGTAGAATGGGAATGAATAATGTGTGCTTGTGTGTGTTCACCTGTGTATCGCACATCTTCATCATCGGTGTATGGCCAGTGTCCAGAGCCTGTAAAATAGTTGAGGACAGCACAAGCAAGAGACGGTTGGAATCACCACAGAATCTAAGCATTCTGAGTGACTCTGTTAGAAAACAACTTTTAAATGTACATTTATATTATAAATATATAATATATATGACTCAGTTTGAACAATAATATAAATATAAAACATAATTTAGCTCCAGAATGGAATGCATTGTTGTTATATTTATGTCTGATATGTTCAGCTTGAGAGTGGATGAACATGGGCTTGTTGCATTTCTGACTGCAACATGGCACAAATGCAACAATGCCTCCTGCAGGCAGCACAGTGAATTACAGTGTGTCATGCAGAGATGCAGTGAAAATGGCATGCCACATAAATAACATCTATCATTATATAAGGAAACTGGCACTGTGAAATAGATGGAGTAGATGCTGGCACGGCTTCATTCGGAGGCCAAATTTGTAGTTTTGTGTTGCTTATTTACGCTGAATGTCTATGTATAATTTCTTCTCCCGACACCATGCTGTGGAAAAACATAAACAGCCTCCAACAGAAACACATTTCTGCGCTCTATTCCATCCAATTCAGTGCCTTGCACTTACCATAATCTCAAAACACAATATCAGTACTCAACTGAAACTGAATATGGGGCTTTTTATGACCATTTCAAATAATCATAGAAACTCTATTACCAAGAAACACTCTTAGACACAGATCAAACACGATCTAAAAACAAGATTGGCATTCCTTGCATATAAAATACTTCTTCCAATTCTCTTTGGGTCTCTTTTTCTCTCGTGTATGTGTAAGTGGATGGCAGATCACACGGCAAGTTAGATCAAAGCTCTTTCCGATGCACTAACAAGAACTCAAGAGACTGCAGATTTACAGGAACAGTTCAAGCAAAAATGATAATTGTGTCATCATTTAATCACTCTCATATCACTCCAAAGCTATCTATGTTTTTGTATTTGGAAACAAAAAATTCAGATGAACATACCGGAGCATCCTTAAAGGAATAGTTCACCTTCAAATTGAAAATTCTGTCATTATTTACACGCCCTGTTTTCATTTCAAACCTTTATGACTTTCTTTCTTCTGCAGAACACAAAAGAATATATTTAAAAACATGTTGGTAACAGAAAAACGTTGGTCCCCATTGACTTGCATAGGTTTTGTGTCCATACAATAGAAGTCAATAGGGACCAACAGATTTTGGTTACCAACCTTTTTTCAAAATATCTTCTTTTGTGTTTTGCAGAAGAAAGAAAATCACACAAGTTTAAAATGACAACAGGGTGAGTGAACGGTGACAGAATTGCCATTTTGAAGGTGAACTATTCCTGTAAGCCTCATGAAACTGATATAATGAACATGTTCTGTACAGACTAATCTGAATCCCTATGAAGAATGCACTACGAGTGAGAAACCGAACACAATTTATGTCTTAACTTACATTTACATTTATACACTTGGCAGACGCTTTTATCCAAAGCGACTTTGCATTATACTATACATTTGTTTCTGAGTATGTGCAATCTCTTGGATCGAACACATGACCTTGGCGTTGCTAGCGCCATGCTCTAACCACTGAGCTACAGGAAAGCCGGACACTGATAAAGATACTTGTTAAAAAAGTAATGAAAAATAATAATCCATGGATTTTATATAATATATCCTTTGATGCTCAAAAGCTCCAGTCCCCATCCTCTAATTGCATGAAAAACAACAAATTCTGTATATTCTTCTGAATCTTTATGTTTCGCAGGAGAGAAAATCACATTGGTCTGGAACCAAGTAAGAGACAATAACTAAAAACAACATTTGGGGAACTATTCCTTTAAGACAAAGAGCGCGCGCGCAATACTGACACAATTTTCCAGCTTTTATCATGGAAAATACTCCATAGAGACCATGTACGTGTGCGTCTGTGTGTAGGTGTGTGTGTGATTGCTCCAGTTGGCAGATGAGTTTTCCTGTTCCATTCTGTTAAGCTCAGCAGAACGTTGTGTAATACTCACTGACTTGGCACAGATTCGCACATACATACACTTTAAAGGAGGGATTTTCCACTTACAGAAAACTTTCTACCAAGACATTTGTACATACTCGATCTAAATCCTGGGGGATAAAGAAACGTTTTGCAACTTTGAAATAAAACCCCCCTCTCCGGGCTGGAAGAGTGCAGTTATTAGTCATCAGTTCTGAACACAAAAGATCCCTCAGGCTCCCCATGTTCATCATCTGAAACAGTTCTAGCATCCCAGATGCAAGGCTTGATAAAGCCAACGCGCTGTAATTGTACCCACTCGGGGCGGCGTTTTTATAAATGCTAGTAGAGCCTTATATGTTCACCAAATGCAAGAAATCCCATGGATTTACACAGACTGTTTAAAGAACAAGATCTCCTCAAACAGCCTTGCGACTTTATAGCTTTCAATCTCAAATCTCTATTTGAAGCACAAAACAATTGTCGGATTGTTTAATTAATATTGTTAAATGATCCACAGATGTCTAAGCGCTTGGATATTTCACAAATGCCCGCAAGCAAACGCACACACTGGTTCAAGTCAGGACAGTGCTAGGTGGACAGGCTGTGTTTATTCTGTCTCACATGTGTACATCATAGGAAAAGCCTGTGTTTGTGTTCACAAAGTTATAAACCACACAAACACTAATAGCCACCCAGCCTTTGTGAATAAACAACGCAAATGATTGAGGTAAAGCAATATGCACCATTTCTTTAACTGGCGGTTAGTTTATGTGTGAACATAAACAAAATATCGGACTGCGAGGGTCTGTTGTACTTGTAAATACACCACAGGCTGAAGCCCCCACACCACAACCAAATGGTTTGAGCCACAACCTCACACAGACAACATATTTCCAGCACCGCCATTGGTATACAAAATATGTGCGGTTTGATTTTACAATGACAGCGTTCTATGTCAAAATATACCACAACACAATCGGCATCTTTAGTGTGGTCCTGGTTATCTGCTTGAATTGTGTTTCCAGAAGCACAGGAAATACAGTGTAAAAAGTGTAAACGTGTTCAAGCAAGTCCAAGCAAGACCCTCTGGTTTATGAATACAGAAAAAAACATCTATGGCCCAGAAACAGTGAAGCTTGAAGGTGCTGTGCTGCATATGGTGAATGTGAGTAAAAGTGAAAAGCAAACTGTATAAACAAATTGCGTCACAATATTTTATTCAAAAATAAATAAATACAGAATACACTAAATATGTATATGTAGGCCTATATGTATTACTATTACGTACATTACTAGATGTTTCGAAGAATTTTCACACTGCTATTACACACAAGAGTCTGATAGACTACTTTTATTGCACTGTTTATCTTTTTCGGGGGAGTTTGACTGATCCGTTTTATTATATGACAAAAAGCTTCATTTTTCTCAAAGGTGCATCTCGAAGTGTTGCTCATCCTGGTTTGAAACGACATAAGAGTGACTGAAAGACTACAGATTTTATCCATGAAAGCAAAATGTGCCTTTGTGCATACAAACATAAACTTTGTTTTACTCAGTTCAAGTGCAGCCCAAAAGAGCACACATCTCAGCACTGCTGACCCACTTCCAGGGACCTTATTGATCTGCCTTTAATCACAGATACTATTTTAATTTTGAGTTTATTTGCCATGTCCACAATATGTCAGTGGCAATCTGTACATTGAATGCTTGACATTCAACAGCAGTATAATACAAAAAGTAAAACAGTCAAACGCAAGACAGTTCTTTAAAACAATATGCATGCACACTATACAAAGGACATGCAGCTTGCTTTAGTAAGCAGAGGTGCGCAGTGTCCCACTGGTAGCCCAACAAATGATGCATATGAAAGAGTCCAGTGTCTTATTTTCCCCTTTGGTTTAGGTTACTGAAACCCTTCTCTCCCCCTAACCCCAGCCCCAAAAGCGTCCACGTAAACACTCTGAGCTCTGTTTAAATAACATGTGCCTTATACACTACAACTAGTAGAAACAACGCGACAAACTTTAAATGCCCTATTTGGCACTTGATGTATATGCTATTATGAGTTTGCAAGACTTCGCATTAGTTTAATAAATATTGCTCAAAACTATAAAGCGCGCGACTCAAGGTGATGAATCTGGATGAATGTCTTACCATCGTACGCGAAACTCCCGGACAGCTGAAGTAACCCTATCATATGCACACACGTCCAGGTATCCATCTTTAGGAAGTACAGGAGCTGCTGGGAGACCTCCGGTGCATTCCTACCCTAAAGCCAGAGAGAGCACAGACCCGCCTCCTCTCTCCAGAAACACGAGAGCGCGCGCGCGACTGCGCGTGGACTGTCGGATCCAGTCCAGCAGTGTAAACATTACATTGGTCCCAAGCGTTTTAGACATTAAAAATGTATGTAGGCCTACGTCATTACAAAACATCAGTGACTTAAATAAAAGAAAGATAGAACAAAAAAATAACGCATTTTAAATAAAACATGCACTCAACAAAAAACATGCAAAATGTCAGTTTTAAGTGTGACAATCTACTTGCGAACTTTGCTTTGAATAAAAAAGCCAAGAACAGGTTTCAAACTACGACAGAAATTCCAGTTGGATCGATCTAGCCTTTTAATTAGAAATGGTGATGTATTCGTTTTAGTTACTTTGGGAGAAAACAGTGAACGAGCTTTGTATGTCATTAGATCTTAACATGCTTATCAAAACCTTGTGAACAATACACACACACATACTTTGTTACACCCTTTAGCAAAATTGTACCAAAACAGTGAGCCACATTACAGCCCAACTGTGAGACAGTCTATTTTCTCAACAAAAAAAGTAATCTGTCATTGAAATGTATTGCATTTGGCAGTGGTGTAAAGTATTGGAGTAAATGTACTTAGTTACTTTACTTAAGTATCTTTTTGGCTACTTTGTAGTTGTACTGAGTATTAAAGATATTAGCAACTTTTACTCTCTACTTAACTACATTTTTGATCAATTATATGTACTCTTTACTCCACTACATTTGTAATGACTAATGCAATTACACATTACATTTTGCATGCCACCTATCTTATAATTAATATTGCCATTTACAGGGTAATGAAGGTACTACAATCTTGTGGATTTTGCCATAACTTACAAAAACTTGTCAACATGGCTTCTTTATATGAATATGAGTGCAGTATCAGGTAGATGTCAATCGCTGGCGGTTTATACACGGTTAGCCCTTACCCGCTATTTCTACAGTAATATATTGGCAACACTGTTGCCAGCTAGTTACTGTAGGTCACACATCTACAAAAGCTCTTATTTTTAAAACTAACTCTTCCTAAATGTGCTCTAAACATGTTTGCTCAAAATTTGACCATATGGTGGGACTATTGCCATGAAGTGATGTAAACCAGTAAAAAGAATGTATAGTATTTCAATTTTCAAAAGTGCTCTCACACTATATAGACAAAATATTAACCTATAGAATGAGTCGGACACAGAGAAATGAACAATCCACATATGAATCTCAACAATGGTGACAATCAACTGAACAGCTTCATGCTGCAATGCATGCTGGGTACATAGTACAAAACTCATTCATGATTGTTTGTCACCATTGATGAGGTTTGTATGTCAAGTGTCTAACTGTGTCTCAATTGCAAAGAAAGATTTTCTGACAGAGATCTTTCCATTATAACATGTGATCACTTTACCAAACATATCTTAATAAATCTTAAATGCTATATTATTATTATTTAATGATTGAATTCTTTCAGATGTATCTTCAGTTACTAAGCAAACATAAAGTTGCGGTTCCTGTAAAGTCCCTTTCAGTGTTATTGTATAAGTGTACATTTTAAAGCTACAAGAAAGTCAAAGAGTCCAACCAAAGCAAACACTGATCGCCATAATGGTGACTTAAAACATAATTGAACCACTATGAACTAGAGTTAAATCTCAATAAGATCTTACACAGATGACAGAAATAAAGTGAAAGTGGTGTCTGTAATATGTGAAGATGTTATTGATGTTTGTGTTTAATTATCCTCTGGTGAAATCTTGACAGATTTATTGTGTTCATCTGTTATTTACACTTGTTCATCTAAGACTGTGTGACTTAAGTGCGTTAATAGATTCTTTAATAATGTATCTTCAAACAGCCATTGCAGTAGTTTACTGTAAAACACCTACAGTAACTAGCAGGCAACAGTGTTTACAGTATATGACTGTAGAAATGGCAGGTAAGGGCTAACAGTGTATGTGAAATGAGGACATGACTGCAGCTGGCGATGAGGCCCAAACCAGCATGTCCAGTGCAAAAAGGCTTTGACTTTTTAATTCTACTTAACATTATTTTATTTATCTGTTATATTGAAGAGACCTTTTTGAAGGACTTTGGTTTACTTATGAGCACTTGAGCTTAAATGAGACTTAGGGTGTTTGTAATGACGTAGGTTATGGTGTCGACCATGATTTGTTGCAATTTTGAGGTGTTCAGTCTTATTATGATTTAAGAAAATAAATGCGATTGCTCACCTCACAAATCAACTGTTTCTAGTTTTTCACTGCTGTGTCTCTTAAGTGTTGAGGACTAGTGCTGCTTTGAGCCTACATTCAGTATGAGTAAAATACTCAAGTACTGTTAAAATCAGATACTCTAAGACTTTTACTCAAGTCGTTTTGGAATTGGTGACTTGTAACTTGTAATGGAGTAATTTTCACTGCAAGGTATCTGTACTTTTACTTAAGTATGGTTTTCAGGTACTCTTTACACCTCTGGCATTTGGTCTGGTATGCTGGTAATGATAGACCAGTTTGTAGAAAAGGGAATGCCTGTCTTTTCTCGTTTTATTCTCTCTAAACTGCAATTTTTACAGTACGTAATAAAATATTAGCCAACAATATACAGAAATAAATTCCTTACACTGTGCTCTAAAGTGCTCATGAAAATAAACAGTATTCTTGTGATCAATAGAGAGCTTGTGTAAATTTATGTGTAGAATGATTTCAGTCAAGGCACTTTAATGAATTCAATCCATGACACAAAAATAAACCATAAATTAGATTGAATCAAAACATAAACTGAATTGAGATTTGGCCTATAGCATAAAAAAATCACCAATTTCTTCTTGAGAGGTATACTTGGCTTGTTTGGTTGCATTTACACATATATCTACAGGTCCAGCAGAGTTGTGACCGGATTTGCTAAGGTTTTAAAAGCAGGCACAAACATGGCTTTTGAGATGATTTAAGACTTAAATACTGTGGTAAGACATTGTTCCAGAACTGCACTGAGCACCACTAGTTGTTTGTTTCTTTCCTTTAAGATTCTTTTGATCTCTCTTTCCAGTCTTTTGTCCATCTCTCTGTGCAGATGTCTGTTTGGTGTCTTGTTTACTCACAGGTATACTTGATGTGGTTTTCTGTTTTGGTGATTTCCCCGGTTTCTTTTTTTCTTGCTCTTCCTCGCTTTCTTCCTCCTCTTCTTTGGATTCTTCATCATCTTTCTCGCCTTCTTCCTCCTCCCCAGTTTCTTCCTCCTCCTCCCCAGTTTCTTCCTCCTCCTCTTCAGCTTCTTCCTCCTCCTCCTCAGCTTCTTTCTCCTCCTCCTCAGCTTCTTCCTCCTCCTCCTCAGCTTCTTCCTCCTTTTTTGCTTTGTCTTTTTTTGCTCTCCTCTCTCAGTGTCTTCTTCCTCACCCTCCTCCTCATCTTCTTCTCTCTTGTTTAAAACTTCTTTGTTTGCTTTCTGTTCTCCAACTTCATCCTCCTCCTCTTCATCATCATCTTCCACACTTTCCTCTTCCTCATTATCTTCATCTTCCTCTTTCCCCTGTTCTTCTTCTTCATGATCATGTTCCTCTTGATTTTCCTCCTCATTTTCATTTCCTACCTCATCCTCTCCTTCACTTTCTTCTTCTGCCTCCTCTTCCACTTCCTGTTCTTCTCCTGCATCCTCCTCCCTGTCACTCTCATCCTCCTCACCTGTCTCTTTTTCATTCTCATCTCCTTCACTTTCTTCTGTCTCCTCTTTATCCGATCCCTCACTCCTACCTTCAACCTTGTTGTCAAATTCTTCACCTTCCTCCTCCTCCTCCTCTCTCGACCAATCATTACCACTTTCATCTTCCTGCTCTTCCTCTGCTTTTGTGTTCTCGTAGGTCTTCTCGTCATCTGCCTCCTTCTCACTGCCTTCATCCCAGCCTGCTTTCTCATCCTGCTCTTCTTCTTCTTTTTCCTCTTCATCACCACTTTCCTCCTTTTCAGCCCCGTTACTCTTACTGTCTCCTTCCTCCAATCACCACCTCCACCATCAATCTCCTCATCTTTGTCCTCTTTACTATCGGTTTCATATTCTTCCTCATTTTCCTCTATAGATTCTTGATTCCCCGTTTCTTGTTCCTCTTTCTCTTCTCCTTCTCTATTTCCATTCTTGTTCTCTTTTCTTTCAACCTCGCCTTCACTTTTTTCTTCTGCGTTTTTACTGCTCTGACCGATATTGCCGTCTTCCTTTTCCTCCCCTGCTGACCCACTTTCCTCTTTTTCTCCCTCTTCTTCCGCACTTTCTGTCTCTTCATTTTCTCCATTTTCTTGGTCTTCACTAACTCCATCATTCTGCATCTCTCCTTCCTCTTCCTCTTTTTCAAAAGGACTGTTCTCCTCTTCCTCTCCAATCTTCTCCCTTTGATGTTCCTCACCAAGATTCTCTTCTGCACCTTCCTCTTCATTTTTTTCCATCTCATCTTCCTCATCTTCTCTTTCTTCATTACTAATCCTCCACAATTCCTTTTCATCTGAAACTGGCTTGTCTTTTACGTCTTCATTTGTGCTTTCGCTTTGCTGTTTAGAGTTGCTCTCGTCTTTTTCCTGATCCTCAGTGACTGCTGAAATGTCTTGAACTGTACTGTTCTGATCCACTTCCTGTTCAGACAGAATATTGTTTCCTGATGTTTCCTCGAGCTCTAAAGCAGGTGAGGATAATGCCATCTCAGGACTATCTTCTGGTGCAGGACTGATGTATGAAGTCTCAGAAAGCACCTCAGCTGCTTTTATCAGTAGCGGTGCCGCACTAGCCAGGATTGGTAGTGATGAAACTGCACTACCCATAATGCTCTGCTCAGCCTTTGTGTCTGAATGTGAGGTATCCATTACCAACACTGTCTCCATTTTGGCTAATTTCTTAAGTGTTGAGGATTGTAGTGGCGAAGAACCTGTTTGGCCTGTGGTCCACTGATCAGAAGATAAGTGGTCTCTTTCTGGAGCAAACGTATTAATAGATGGAATTTTTTGTTTCTGTACATTAAATGCTTTATCAGTGGATAAATGGTTCTTTTTATAGTCAGACTGCAAATTAGGCGATGTCTGTTTTTTTTCTGGTGGTCTTTTGCTAGATGCCGATGGTCTGCTGTCTATTGGGGAAAATGATATACATGAGTTCTCAAGAGTTTTATTACTGTTTTGTCTTTGAATACCTGTCGTTTCCTGTCCCAGCTTTTCAGGTCCAAACCGGATGTTCTCAGATTCCACAGGTTTTCTTTTTCTTCCTTTAGACATTCCAGAAGCCCCCTCTTTCCAAGTGGGTATGGAAACTGATGGAGGGCTGGCTGCTTTCGTTGTGGTTTCTACTGTCCCAGTGGTGTTTTTCTCAACTGGAGATCGTCACTCTCTAACCTCCTTTCTTTTCAGATTTGATCTCCATCTTCTTGAATTCTTTGATGTAAGTGTGCAAGGGGTTTCCTCGACATGGTTCTTTCCCTTAACTTTTTTAGAAATGTTTTTGACTGGTGTTGGTGTGACTTTTGTAGGGTTTGTTCTAACGTGTTCAAACCTGTTCTCGTTTTGAACTAGTGGCTGAGAACTTGTGTCTTGAATTCTAACTGGACTTGACATGGCTTCTTGTGTTACCTCTTCAAGAGTCGGGACAACTTGGTCTTTTACTCTTAAAGAATCTGCACCTTGAACTTTGGTTGATTTCTCTGCTTTAGCAATTTGGCCCCTTGAGTCAATATTAGTGCTGGATGTTTCATTGCTTTCCTGTCTTTCTTTCGCTGACATTCTATTGGGAGAATACTGGACATCCACAGGTTGACTGGACCTGGCCTTTCTCCGTTTTACATTGCTTGTTAGTGAAGATACAGACAGTGATGAATGAGAAACAGAATCTGTCAATAGTTCAGTGGGCGGGGCCTGCCAAGGTACTGTCTCTGTTCTTGACCCTCAGAGGATGACAGAGGATGATTCTGCTGTCTCGTCTTCATCCTGTTTATGTTTCTGTCAAAACCAACATTACATCTCAAGTATGCAGCCACATATTTTATATTTAAAAACTTTTCCAGTAATTACATATTTTAGCATTTTTTGGCCTCACCTTGTCTGATATGCTGTTTTCAGCTGCTTCAACATCCTGAAAGTTCACAGGTGTGACTATATTTAAAAGGTAAAAAAAACAGTGAATTGAGTTAATATAGTTTTTAAAACTATATCAAAAACTATAGACAGTGTATTGGGGTCATTTAGTGATTATGTCAGAAATTATAAAATATGAAAAAAAATATATATATATGAAAATACGTACTTGTTGGAGTCACAGATGGGCTCCTGATATCAAAGTTGTGAGGCATTGTGAATAAGGTAGATGAAGACTCTACAGGAGCATCAGTTTTGAAGCGTTTTGGAGTGTCTGTTGGAGATCTGGGTTGTAGGATGTTGCCGGTCAAAGCTAGTGAAGTAAAGTTAGTTGTAATTGGAGGAAGGGCCTTAAACTTTGGGCCAAACTGTGCAGATGAACTTTCCTGAAACACACAAAAACATACAAACTAATACAATTATACAAGAATACAATTATCTTGGTTTTGAGGTGCACCTTCCCGTATACACTCACTGCCCACTTTATTAGACACACCTTGCTAGTACTGGATCCCTTTTAGCCTTCAGAACTGCCTTAATTCTTCATGGCATAGATTTGAATTCAGAGATAGTATTCTGCACACCTTGCTTGCAACAAGTGGTTATTTGAGTTACTTTTGTCTTTCTATCATCTCGAACCAGTCTGCCCAATCTCCTCTGACCTTTGACATCAACAAGGCATTTTCAGCAAGTCGTCTTCAACACCTCTAGAAGATGCCTAAATGCATTGAGTTGATGCCATGTGATAGGCTGATTAGCAATTTGTGTTAACAAGCAATTGAACAGCTGTTCCTAATAAAGTGGCCAGTGGGTGTATCTACAACACAACACGCAACTATATAGCACGCAAGGTGTCTCAAACTCCAGTCAGTTTGTTACCCTCGGTCTTCCTCTAGATCGTGTTGATAGAATCCAGCGATGAGATGTTGGAAGAGATGTAGGTTGTGAGCTCAGGGCAGGTGATGGGTCTGAGTTGTGCTCTAATGCACGGCCCTGCAGCATTGAGTTATAACACCTGTCCAGGTAAGAGTAGGTCACATCTTCATCTTCTAAGCAGACTTCCTCACTTTCCTTTTGCCGCGGTCGTGCAAACACCAGCGTATGATTAGAACCACATGCCACCTATAGAACATAAATACATTTAGAAAGAGCACACACCAGTTTATGTGATAAGTCAGATAAGTCCTTAGTTTTAAATGCTTGTGAAAGCATTTAAAAGATCCTCAATCTTTATCTGAGGATAGTAAGAGTTTAACGACGATAGAAAACACTTTGGATGCGAGCAACATTAGCGCACACAGCTCGGTTCCGGTTGAAAATTTCCCGCAGCTGGGAAACTTCGTGACTGTGAGACGGCGTAGTCGCAGGACAAAACATCACTCGACCGTTCCGATTACAGTCTCGAACAGGTTTGCCCCGCTCAGTGACGCACCGACTAAGAAACCTGCTGAAAGTGCCCTAGTTATCGGTGATTCTATTGTTCGGAACGTTAACATAGAGGCACCAGCCACCATAGTCCAATGTTTACCGGGAGCCAGAGCGCCTGACATCAAGTCAAATTTAAATGTGCT